>NW_016157327.1:316827-321125 GCF_001687245.7 Rhagoletis zephyria | reverse complement strand
ATGGCGTTAAATGGCCCGCTTGCCATACCGTAAGTCACGGTTTTGAGTTGGTAGGTGCGCAAGGGCTCGAGAGGAGACTCCCTCCATAGCATTTGCTGCCATCTCCGATGTCTTGCATCTACCATGACTTGGCGAAACATCTTTTTCACATCTGCCGTGAGGGCCACTGCATACCGACGAAATCGATGAAGGATGTCGACCAAGTTATCCTGCAGCTGTGGTCCAGTGAGTTGCGTATCGTTGAGTGATACACCGTTCGTTGTTTTGGACGATGCGTTAAACACCATCCGAAATTTGCTCGTAACAGCGTGATGAGGGATATAGTAGCAGCTCTCCATGTCAACTGCTGTAGCCTCGGTCGCCTCCATGTGCCCCAGGTTTATGTATTCTCGCATGAATTGGATATACTTGTCTCTCAATGTAGAATCCTTCGCCAACTTACGTTCTAATTGAAGAAATTGCCGGAGTGCAGCAGGATGTGAGTTTCCCAGTGGGGATGCATCTGGTCGAAACGGAATCTGCACACTGTACCGACCGTCGGGACATCTTGTAACCGTTTTGGTGAAAATATCTTCACATGCGTCGACCTCTGCTACGATCTCACCTGCTGGGTCTTCGGTCTCCCAAAATTTTTGTAGAAGCTCGTCGATGGTAGAATCATTACCACATACCTCCGCAAGAGATGAGTGCCACGTTGAGTCAGATACATTTGATGTTACTGGACCAAGCACTATCCAACCTAATCGGGTGAGTACTGCGCATGGTTCTTCACTTGATCCAACTACGACGTCACTTAGAGCAATAGATGGCCAAATGTCTGCTCCAATGAGTAGATCAACAGAGTCCGGTACCTGAAATGTAGGGTCTGCCAAGTGAAGACCTCTCAGGTGTTCGCTGGAACGGATATTCACGGTGGTAGCAGGTGTTGTTGACGTGATCGAGTCAATGACATATGCGCTAAAGTCGATCTTGAACTCTTTGTCCACACGTGACTGCATGCTGACCCTGACAATGCCCTTGGTGCGCGTTGAAAAGCTTTGGTCAATACCCTCGACCCGGAACTCACAGGGACTTCTAGGGATATTCAACATGGTTATTAATGATTCACACACGAAGCTCACCTGAGAACCTATATCGCACAGAGCGCGACATTCTTGCATAATACCATTGCAATCGGCAAGAAGAACCTTCGCCGTTGCCAGGAGTACAGTCCGGTCATTCTGCAAGAGGAATGACTGGACTTCGTCGTTCTGTCATTGTTGTCGGGGAAGTACTTTAGGCGCCACCGCAGGGATCGCAGTGGCCGTATCTAGAGGTGTTGACGTAGACGCGACCTCTTGCTCTGACTTTCTACATAGAAGGGTGTTGTGCCTCTGCTGGCAGTTGGTGCACACCCCGGATGGACAGTCTCGGATCCCATGACCGGCCCTGAGGCAATTAAAACACAAAGATGCTTGCTTCACCAGCTCCCATCGTTTGTCAACTTGGAGATTTCGAAACGATTGGCACCTTGTAATGCGATGAGGATCATTGCAATACGGGCAGTTTATTGTTCGGTCCTGGGCTGCCGGCTGTAAATGTCTGGCTGCATTCGTAGATAGATGTGCCTTCACCGCACGCGTTGATGCTCTCGATGAAGAACTCTGAACTACAGGAGCTACGGGCGGAGATACCGGCAAGTTAGCTGCTCGCCGCTCTACAAAACTCACCAATTCCTCCATCTTAGGTATGTCGTTGGACTTTAAGCTCGTGCCCCACTCAGTGCGAGTTACAACCGGCAGCTTAGGCAATAGTAAGGGTACAGCTATGGCATCCCACTGTTTTACAGGCACATCCATCACCTCCAGCGCTCGGAATGAGTTACGTACACAATCCACAAAGTTGGTCAGCGTCGCACGATACTCTTGCGGATGATTCGGCAAATCGAGTAGATGCTGAACGTGGGTCTCCGAAAGGATGCGCGGATTATCATAACGTCGCTTTAACTCTGCCCAAACCTCCTCATAACCACCGGTGTACAAGCCGCCTATTAGAGGGACGTTTTCAGCCTTCACATATTGGCGTAATTTTCCCAGTTTGTAGGTAGGTTCTAAGTCGCGTCTGTTATGAACGAGCGTCTCGAACATGTCCTTAAACGCCAACCAATTCGTGGGCTGTCCGTCAAAGCTGGGGATTGAAACTGGATCCAACCGCATGTCCGGTGCATGGCTGTATACTTGGTTGGGAGTCCTGGTAGGTGGTGACATCTTTCGCTTCAACCTTATGCAAATGTTGTTGAACGTCCCCTCCGTGGAAGCGAGTAAATCGTCGTGGTCAGTCATCTCACCTTCTTGTGCAACCGAGACTAGGGCCAGATGATTGTCCATAAAACGTGCGAAGTGCTGTCGCGCGCTGGATAAAAGCTGTTCACTTTCGACATCATCTGGGTCAAAGTTGTCCGCTTGAATTTGCGTCCAGATGCGCAGAATAGACGTGCGGGCTGATGTGCGCAGCTTTAATGCCGACATGTTACGTTCAACTACGTTTAATGATTTATACGCGATAAAAAAAAAAAATAAACTGAATTAATACCGTCGCGGATTTATTCCTCACAGGAGGCACCAAAAATGTTTAGGTTTGCACTAAACACTCAAAGAAACATGAATTCGAAGTATAGGTATGTATGTGGTTTATTTGGGTACTCGCAAGGCGAACGTACCAATCACGTCAAAAGATTTACAATAATAACCAATGCTCATATCAAAGTTGAGCTTAAGTAGAAAAATAGTGTGTAAGCAAATAATAACAAAATAGATAGCAGTTCTTGTATACGGTACAATGGCATGATCGAAGCAACGGTTGGGTGGCGTGAGATATGTACATATGTATGCTAACTGCAGCCGGTCACCTGATGCTGGTGATGCCGGATTGTGTGGCTTCAAAACGCACTAAAGTCAAATGCTCATTTTGGATATTTAACACATATAGATATACGATATCATTTTGTAAGAGAAGCTGTTGCAAACAAAGAAATTGAACTTAAATACATTTGTTCCAATGATATGGTAGCCGATGTACTTACAAAAAATGTAACTAAAATTAAACATGAAAAATTTGTTAATCTCTTAGGTCTTAAGGAAACAGAATTTTAAACGATTTATTCGAGTTGAGGAGGAGTGTTGAAAGTATTTGGTACACGAACTGCTCCTGATTTTACAACACGAATAAACTGAAAAGAAGCAACACTGTATATCTTATACACACATATGTACCTACATATTTATCTTTATGAATTCTTAGTCTTGAATAAACCACTAAACTATGAATACGGGTGTGCGTTTTTATTTGGCTCAATAGAAACTATTGTTGTGATAGTCATGGTTGTTGCGCCATCTAAAACCTCCTCGAAAACTATTTGGTCTATTTGCACGTGACCTAAAAGATAACACCTGTCGCTCTTTGACTTTATTATTGTATTCTACAATCACTTTCGCGACTACATCTTTTGAATCTGTGAAGGTGGTCGATGCTAAAATAGATTTTACTAGCTCTGAACGACTGTTCAGCCTGCAAACGTTTACTGTCTGCTCTACCACTAACTCATGGGCTTTCGCTTGAGTCCTACCCTCAATAATTAAAGATCGCTCTAATGCATCAGATAATTTCTCTACTCGCTTCGCACATAGTTGTTATTAGCAATCAAATAAAACACCTCTTTGAGGTAAAATTTTCGAGTGACGAAAGCTGAACGAGAAACACAAAATTTATGATATCAATTTCGTGACGAAAATTATACGCATTTTTTAGCTGCCTTTGAAACGTACGGAAAATCTTTTTCATTCATACGAATCCTTGCAAAATTTCTGTTTTTTATTTTGTGTTTCTAGCAGTAAACGGAATTTCGCAACGTTCCGAATAAATAAAAAAAAGTTTTTCCGGACGTTTCAAAGGCAGTTAAAAAATGCGTATAGTTTTCGTCACGAAATTGATATCATAAATTTTGTGTTTCTCGTTCAGCTTTCGTCACTCGAAAATTTTACCTCAAAGAGGTGTTTTATTTGATATCAATTATTTTGGGGTAGCAAATTTAAAATCGGCGAAAATTCGTAACAATAATCTAGATGTTTTATTTTTCTCAAATAAATTGCTAAAAATATTATCTAAATCTAAATTATGTATTCAAAGCGACGTGTCCATTGAAAAACATAGTTTTTCGAATACGGAATAAAGCGAAAATGGTCATATCCTTTGTATTCGAAAAAAAAAAAAAAAATATAAGATATGATAAAAACTTATCAACTTGGTACCAACTTTGGATA
>NW_016157327.1:301551-314507 GCF_001687245.7 Rhagoletis zephyria | reverse complement strand
CCTCTGATTGTTTAGATGCGATTTTTTATATAAGTATGTAACTCCTCTATCGATGTATGCAGATGTATTCAAAAGCAGTAATCTGTCAAAGTAAAATTTGCAGATGTTCATGAAAGGTATGAAGCCTTCGGCATAGCCGAACACAGCGCTGCTCTTACTTGTTTTTTGTTAAGATTTCTACCGGGTGTGGGGCGCACACAAGTGCTTTTTTTAAGAAGTTTTACTTCTATCACGTGTACGTGCTATTAAACTAATGCTTTTTTCTCAAGTAGTTTTGCTCAGTGGTAATTTATACATATGTATGTAAATACAAGTAGTACTGGCGTTCACCTCGCAACGTCTAGCCACAATACGCTAGATTCTTCAACATCTCGCTCATCTGCACACATGCCCCGACGGAAGAGAAGGACGAGGCGTCCAAGGATCTCTTCTATGTCAAAATCGTGCTTGGCGATTTTAATGCCAAGATGGGCAAGGAAGGGATCTTTGGCGCCACTGTCGGAAAATTCAGCCTCCACGACGAAACGTCCGATAACGGACTGAGGCTGATCGACTTCGCCGGGGCCCGAAATATGGTAATATGTAGTACTAGGTTCCAGCATAAGAACATCCACCAAGCTACATGGCTGTCTCCAGATCGAAAAACGAGAAACCAAATCGATCATGTTGTGATAGACGGAAGGCATGCTTCAAGCGGTTTGGAAGTACGTACACTTCGAGGGCCAAATATCGACTCGGACCACTATCTTGTTGTAATGCAAGGAAAGCTTAACGTCAAAAATCTGCAATCACAACAGACGGGCAATTTATTCGCCACTCGAGTCACACACCTGCTCTCGGAGAGCACTCTTCAACCATCCGACATACGCGAGCAGTGCAACCACATTTCCCGATCATCAAGTACCGCCGCCGAAGAAGTAGTTGGATTTTAGCCGCAGAGAAAAAAGATGCCGCCTTCAGGGCCACGCTGCGATCGGGCGCAACGCGAGCCATGTGGGACCGTTATAGGGAACTGAAGAAGGAATCGAGACGTATTTGCCGCAATAAGAAGAGAGAGGCCGAAATACGTGAGTGCGAAGAGCTTGAGATGCTGGCCGACAGGAAGAATGCCCGAAAATTCTACCAGAGGGTTAGGCGACTTACGGAAGGTTTCAAGACCGGGGCGAACTCCTGTAAGAACAACAATGGCGACCTAGTGACCGATGTCCAGAATATACTTAAATTGTGGAGGGAACACTTTTATAACCTACTGAATGGTAGCAGCGCTGAAAGTAGTGAGGAAGACGAACCCGAGTCCCCAGTCGATGATGATGGAGTAGCTGTCCCACCGCCTGACTATGACGAGGTACGAATAGCGATTACGCGGCTGAAAAACAACAAAGCTGCTGGAGCTGACGGCCTGCCAGCCGAGCTATTCAAGTACGGCGGCGAGGAGCTGATGAGGTGCATGCATCAGCTCGTATGCAGAATATGGTCAGATGAACGCATGCCCGACGACTGGAATTTAAGTGTGCTCTGCCCAATCCACAAGAAAGGTGACCCCGCCATTCGCGCCAACTACCGCGGGATCAGCCTTCTAAGCATAGGTTACAAGGTCTTATCGAGCGTATTGTGCGAAAGACTGAAGCCCACCGTCAACGAGCTGATTGGACCTTATCAGTGTGGCTTTAGGCCTGGAAAATCCACCATAGATCAGGTATTCACAATACGCCAAATCTTGGAAAAGACCCGCGAGAATAGGATCGACACACACCATCTATTTGTCGATTTCAAAGCCGCTTTCGACAGCACGAAGAGAAGTTGCCTTATATGCCGCGATGTCTGAATTTGGTATTCCCGCGAAACTAATAAGGCTGTGTAAATGACGTTGAGCAATACCACCAGCTCCGTCAGAATAGGGAAGGACCTCTCCGAGCCGTTTGATACCAAACGAGGTTTCAGACAAGGGGACTCCCTTTCGTGTGATTTCTTTAATCTTATGTTGGAGAAGATAATAAGAGCCGCAGAACTGAACCGCTCAGGCACAATACTTTATAAGAGCGTACAATTGCTGGCGTATGCCGACGACATCGATATTATCGGTAAAAACAAGGGCTACGTCTGTTCTGCCTTCTCGGGATTGGATAGAGAAGCAAAGCGAATGGGTCTGGTGGTGAACGAGGACAAAACGAAGTATCTCCTGTCAGCACACAAACAGTCAGAGCATACGCGTCTTGGCACCCACGTCACTGTTGACAGTTACAAGTTTGAAAAAGTAGACGACTTCGTTTATTTGGGAACCAGCATTAACACCAATAATAATGTCAGCCTTGAAATCCAACGGAGAATCACTCTTGCCAACAAGTGCTACTTTGGGCTGAGTAGGCAATTGAGAAGTAAAGTCCTCTCTCGTCGTACAAAGATCACACTCTATAAGTCACTCATCATGCCTGTGCTGGTGTATGGCGCGGAAGCATGGACAATGAAAGCATCTGATGAGGCGGCTCTTGGAGTTTTCGAGAGAAAGATTCTGCGAAAGATTTACGGACCTTTACGCGTTGGTGATGGCGAATATCGCAGACGATTTAACGATGAGCTGTATGAGCTTTACAACGATATAGACATAGTGCAGCGAATTAAAATTCAGCGGCTCCGCTCGCTTGGCCATGTCGTTCGATTGGACAGAAACGCTCCTGCTCTGAAAATATTCAACGCGGGCCGCGATGCTGGTAACAGAGGAGGAGGAAGGCCTCCTCTGCGTTGGAAAGACCAGGTGGAGAAGGACTTGGCTTCACTTGGCATTTCCAATTGGCGTCAGTTAGCACAGAAGAGAAATGAATGGCGTACTGTTTTGGACTCGGCCAAAATCGCTTAGGCAGTTACAGCGCCAATAAAGAAGAAGAGAGATGTAAGTAGTAGCGGCACATTGGGTGAACTAAATGCATTCATACATACTTATTTATGTACAACTGTAGGTAATATTGTACGCGTCTTTCCAGGTTGGTTAAGTGCGGGTGATAAACCCATGTAGCATAGTTAAATACTGTGTACATACCTGCAATTAAAATGGGGAAAAATGTTACAATTTCGGCATGTGAAAAAAAACTCTAAAATACACATAAATTGTGGCTTCCAAGACATGTACGAAGTGATCAGCACAGCTGCATCCTTCAACTTGTCAACTCGCGGGAAATTCCGCGATTTGCAGGGAATTTCAGTTTAAGTGGCAACCGGGGAATGGGCAATTTTTTTCGGGGAACTGGGTATGTTATTTTTATATCTTAAAGTACCCAAATTAGACGGATATGTTAATTTTGAACCATTTGACCCTTTTTGGAGCGACATTTTTTCAATTTGAATCGCAATATCTCCACAACAAGAGTTTTCCCAGATATAAGCTATATACCATATGAAAGCTAAGGTTTTGGGCTAGACTTGTGGAAACTTAGAATAAAATCGACTGACCAGTTTTTGAGAAAATCCCCGAAATATATATTTTCAGCAGCCCGATTTTTAGTTTTCAGGCGATAACGGTATGACATATTTATATTATACGAACACAAAAGTAGCGTTAGATAGCTTGTTTGAAGCCCCTTCTACTGATATCCACATCAATGACACGGACTGAGCAGTGTGGCCTCAGTGGTAGTTTAAAAATTGCCTTTTTTGGAATTTCAGGCAGCAGCCACGCCCACAAAGGAATACAAATCAAAACATCTTGGAACAAAACCTTTTTAGTTTTTTGGTTCTTTAACTCCTGAAAGTTTGAAAGAAATTAAATGAAGGTACGTACAGACGCCACATACATACCAAAGCATCTCGTAGTGGAGACACGAACCAAAACACATTTACCTCTATATCTTTCCAACTAGCAGCCGGAGCGTAATATATAAGGTATCGTTTGAAAGGTATTGGCCTATAGAATAACACTAAATATGTTGGGTGTACCCATATGCCCCCTTAAACCGGCAAAAGCCAAACAACTTTTTTGTTTCGCAACACTTTATCCTAATATTTAAGAATCCGTCTAATCTTTTATGAAGCTTGAATACATTTTCTGGACACGCTCTGCAAGACCTTTCCAACGGTATCTCAAACATGTCGATTGGACGTCTGGATAAAAACTTCCAAATCTCGTGTATATATAAGCGAGTCATTTCAGCATACTACTGTGGCTTCTTTCGTATCTCGCGCGCACTGCCGTGCGCTATGATACATAACGCCGCGATTGTGCCAGAGACAACCTTGGAATTATCTGGTTTGATTCTGCTGTGTAGCGCAACCCTTATTTGATCCACTGAAATTATTTGACTGGGTAAATCCTCACGCGCTTTGCCTTCGAGTTTTGACTTTAAAAGTGCTATAAATGTTGTAGTTAAACTTTCATCCGACAATTCTTCTATTAAATTGATTTGATTAATGGATTAGTCGAGCGATAGAGGGTCACCACTATATTTTTCTCGCATTATAGATGCACACAAGCTAATAAAAAATTTCTTTTGCTCGGGTGTTGCCATTTTTATTTCGTTTGTATATACAATAAAATTAATATTTGGGGAACTAATCACTACGCAAGGCGTTTCTTCAATTTGTATAAAATCTTTAAATGAAGGCAAAGAACAATTTTTTTTACGGTGGAAACTTCTGGTGCGCCAGCTGAACAAGCGTCAGCAAAGTCGTCGTCGGAATCCACTTCAGAATTTAAAATATCTTTTTTTATAAGACCTGAAAAATCTTCGGGTTCGGCCCAATTTTTTGAAAACACTGAAGTAGTTTTTCTCTGCCCCGCGGTAAACTTTTAATTATGGAAGCTGGCTTGTTTCCTTGTTGTTCCGAATTTTTTACTTGAATTAAAATATCGGTGTAAGTTTCGATTAAAGATTTTTTATATTCGTCAACTTTTTCCCGATTTGTTGAAAGTGGACGGCTTTGAAGAACACGCTTGGTAACTTTTGAAAATTTTGCTTGTAAATCTTTGAATACAAATTCGACATCTGACATCTGGCACACCCGCAAAGCACAAGATCTATAAAAAACTATCGAACTACTGTATTATTGAAAAAAATTATTTGAATAAAGTTGTAATATTTGAAGTTTGGCGAGCCCGCCATAGACACCTGAGGAAAATGTTTATTGATAATTATAATCGTTGAGATATTTTACTATATTTCAACCGAAGCTCTAAATTTGTAGTATAAAAGCACCGCAGTGGCATAGGCGAAAATTCGTATTAAATTGGTATTGAATATTTGAGAAAAAGAAAAAAAAATTATGAAGATTCCATAATCTGACTCTTGTCTAACGTTGCATAGAATTGAAGAAAAATTTTAGTAAAAACTTTAAATTGTTCAAAAGTTACGTTTCACAAAAAAAATATTAGTATTTGCACATGACTGTACCACTGAAGCTGAAATTCGAAAAGAAAAAACAGTAACATATATGTACATATGTAAATGTGTGTATTGTTGAAAGTAATTTGAAAATTTTTGAGTATAATACAGATGTAAAATGAGTGTATGTAATATAAATTTGAAAATTTTAAATGTAAAGAAATTTGAAAATTTTGAATGTAATACAGATGTAAAACGAATGTATGTTATATAAATGTATGTACATTGGTTTATATGTATACAAGTGGAAAGTTATAAAATTTAAAGGAAAAATTGGTCGAAATTTGCACACTGTGCACCATACGTACTGCAAACAGCTACGCTGTGCTATCCTGCCCCTTCTTGCTGTTGGCTTCGCTGTAGTTAAAGTTGTTGTTGTTGCTGCTGTATCACGCCACGGCTTAGCGATAAGAATTGTTGGCATTGCTCTGCATACCGGTACTGGTTGTTACCGTTCAGTGTCAAAGTGGCGTGGTTTTACGTACAGTTATATGTACATATAACGGTTATTAAGGTGCAGTGGCGGCTTGGCGTTACTTTGGTTTGGTGGTACAGCACTTCCAGAGAATTTTAGATGTATTACTGTTGTCTTTAGTTTACCACATATTTTGCAATTGTCGGAAAATTTCAGTTTTTAGAAAGTATTTTTCCATATTACAATGACTTTAGCCACTAACCAACGCAACTGTTTTCCAAAGTGTTACGTAACCAGCCACTACATTTGCTTTTTGTGACCAAATTACGTACCACCGTCACTGCACGCCTTTATTTATGTTAATTGAAAAATGTATCGTTTAGTTTGTTTTAATTGAAAAATTTGGTAACACCACTTTTTTTGTTTTAATTTTTTTTGTTTTACTTTTTTTTGTTGCAATTTTGAGTTTTTTTCCTTCAAATTTTTATATTACGGCTGTAACCGCCACCACATTTTTGTCTTGAATATAAGTTCATTTTCAATTAAGTTTTTGTTTTTCGCCACATGTATGCACTTATATGTATGCGCGTTTATGTTTTTTTTTTTGTAAAGTTTTTAAGTCTGTTATTTTTTGTTTGTTTTTTTAGCTTTTTTATTTTTTTGTAGTGATTTTCGAATTTTTATATTTTTTTTGTAATTTTTGTAAGTTTTTTTTTTGTATTTTACCGCCACCGTAAAATCATAGTAGTCAGTTTTTTTTGCAATTTAATTTAGTTCAGTCCATGTTTTGCTGCACGTTAAATTTTAGTTATAAACATGTGATTTTATTTTTTATTTTTTTTTGTGTTCATGTTTTTTGCATTTTTTTTTTTTTTTTTTTTATAAGTACTTTTTGTACCATTTGCTTTAACTTTCAGTTTTTTTTGTGTGTGGCCGCAATGACGCGGGATGGACCCACGGTCTCCATGTAATGTGGTTTATTCCTCATCGCCGTTACCTGCGGGGGTGTACCAGTTGCCGTCGGATCTGCAGAGCCCTGGCGATCCGCCGGCGCTGATGCCGGCCAATACCTGCATGGCATGGAGCCCTGGCGCTCCCTGGAGCTGCTGCCTTGAGTGCCGGAATTCCGTGCTCCTGTTGTCCGGGCACGGGCACTTTATTAAAAAGGATTTACTCGCCCGCTGGCTCGAGTGATGGCTTGTAGCCAAGGCTCAAAATTGAATAAAATTGAAAGTGACTTCTTAGCGTTTTAAAAGGCACGTATAGAATGACGCTCATTTATTTTTCACTTCTACCTTAAACCTAGCTGCTATTGTACCTAGAACAGTGTTGCATTTTTAATATCGTAAATTCATAATTTTAAGATTAGCTTAGGGGGAATTCATACAAAGTGATTTGTAGTTGCAATTGTATGCTTTGATCGCATTACACTATATTACGAGCCGAAGAATGTGGTTTGTTAAACGCGTGTTGTATAGACCGTGGTTCTGGATTTCTATGTGGTGTTAATAGAGAAGGTTCCAGAGCATACCCGGCACCGCACGATAACCACGAATTGTGATCACCATATCGATACTTCATCATGAAAAAGTGTTTTGCATTGCTCATGCTCCATATAAAGGAGTCATGGCTAGAACCGGGATGTTAAGCATCAATAGCTCTAATAACCATATTATGATCGCAAGTCTGAAATATATAAGAAACAAATTTTACTAAAACTTTTTTCCTTATAAAATCAAGTAATTATGGCAACTTACAATCATTGCATTAATGCTAAAATTTCCTTTTCGGTTAAAAAAGCAGACCCGTCTTGTTGTTGCAATAGCTTGATGTGCGTCCCGTCAATACATCCAATCACACCCGGAATACCAAATTGTTCGTAGAAAGAACTTTTGGCGGCTCTTTTCTCTTGCTGAGGCACGAACAATATTATCCACTTTCAGAATAGTCTCCGCTCCATGAGCGTAATTATTTCTGAAATTATCTTGGAGACGGTGCTCCTTCCCAAAGCGATGTTTGAGTTGACTCCTATAGACCTTTGATACCCACCTTCGGCGTGGAATCGCAGCGTTGCTGCCAGCTTCAACCTGCGCTTGTTCATTTATTCTATAGAGTACAATAAAGCTGTAAAAAAAAATTAATAGTTTGAAATGGCGGTAGTATAAAAAAAAAACTTTTTATACTACTAACGCTGAGTCCGGTAATTCCATGGGATTGCTGTGATCGCGCAAAATTTTTCGCTTCACTTTTTAAGATGTTCGCTGCTCATTATTCAGCTTAATCGCCAATAAAACAATTGAACTCATGTTTATTTTCTCGGTTTTATTTATCCAAATGAAATTGACACACTAAAAAAAAATTTACAGATTGGAGGTTTGTTCCTTTTTTTACAGAATCGGATTCGATATTACCTTCGAAACAAAAGTTCCGATCGGATTGTGGAAAACCATTTTAATTCCGAGTCGGAATCGAGTTCCGATTCCGATGCGATTCCGACTCGGATTGCAGAACAGGGCTACATGTGAATTTTACAATCAGTTTATCCCAAATTGTAAATAGTTTTGTTTCATGGTATTTTAATTGCCTTTTACTCAAATTCATAACAATTACGTCTCAACGTGAGTCCCGGGATAAATGCCGGAATCCCGGGATTACTTAAAAAATATTCCGAAATCCCAGGACCACAATTTTCCGCATATTTTGGCATCCCTAGCACCTAGGTTCCGCCAAAAACTTGAAGGCGAAATAAACAACAATCAACCCGCTGGGCCAGGGTTCGGAAATATTCAAATGTTCTGTATTGATTCTCCTTCGCGAACGAGAAGTATAAAACCAGTCCAGATAGTTCGCGTTCGCGAATGTTAGGTAGAAAAAATTTCCACTGTTGTTCGTACGCGTATGTATTGGTGGACCAAACATCGTCCGTTCATATATGTATGTAGCTATGAGTGGCAGCAATGCCTTCTCGAAGGTTCATTGCTGTCGTTCTCGTTCATAAGTGAATGTAGATGCTGCGGCAAATATTCGCGGAAAGTAGGTGTGGCTAGAGATATTATTCTATGCGAAGGTAATTTTGTTAATTGCAAAAGATTTGCACCGTTCACTCGATTTTCAAAAGTGAGGTGTCAAATGAAAGGGCTTGGCCTCTTGACGTGCAGTTAGTACATATTTTTCAATAGGGTTGCCACCTGCGTTTTAAATTATGATATTTGCACTGTTCTCCCGATTTTCAAAGGGGAGGTGTAAAATGAAAGGGTTTTGCCTCTGGATGTGCAGTAAGGATATATTTTTTTAATAGGGTTACTACCTGTGTTTAAAATTATGATATTTACACCGTTCTCCCGATTTTTAAAAGTCAGGCGTCAAATGAAAGAGCTTGGCCTCTGGATGTGCCGTAAGAATATAGTTTTTTAGTTAGGATGGCCCTCACAATTATTGCAAGTATGTAGAAATATTTTTAAACAAACAGCTTTCGCATATGTTGGGTAGAAAAATCTCGCGTATGAACAACAGCGAAAATGCTTTCTACCTAACATGTATGGAAGAAAATAATAACACCATCGACAAAATTTTTTTCACATGCATACATAGTCTTAGAATGTATTTACATATGTGGATATGAATAAACTCACCAAAATATATACATACATACACATGCATGTAGAAGCAAACGCAATTGCGATGCTTTGGTAAAAACAACCATCTGCAACCAAAGTACATACATACAGACACATGTATGCATAAGCAAACGCAATTTTAACACGCTTTGGTAAGAACAACCATCCGCATAGCAATGCCCTTACTAGTTGGCGAAAAGAGCATTCACAAACCCCTTTTGCACAGCTGTAGGCAAAGCCTCTTCATTTGACCCAAACGGTTTTTTAAAACCGGGAAAACGGTGTAATAATTATAACTTTTTGACAGACGGCAACCCTATTGAAAAATAAAAGCCTTGGTGCACTTCTAAAGGCTAGGCACTTTCATTTGATACCTCATTTTTGAAAATCATGCGAAGGATGTAAATATTATAATTTTGTAGACAGGCGGCAACTCTGTTCAAAAAATATGTCCTTATTGTACGATCCAGGCCCAGCCCTTTAATTTGAGGCCTTATTTTTATAAAAAGGGTGGCAACCCTATTCAAAAAATCTTTACCTCACATCTCGAGGCCAAGCCCTTTCATTTGACACCTCATTTTTGAAAATCGGAATAACGGTGTGAATATTAAAACAAGAGCAGCGCTGTCTTCGGCTATGCCGAAGGCTTCATACCTTTCATGAACATCCGAAAACTTTACTTTAACAGATTACTGCATTTGAAAAAATTTATATATTCACAGCACACATAGATAGAGGAGTTACATATATATATACAAAATCTTATATAAACAATCAGAAGTATGGAAGATATACCTTATATAGCACCAATCAAAGTGATTTTCACTGCTGTGTGATCGGTATGTAAACCGGTAACACAATTTAATGGGTTTAGCTTCCTACATAAAGGAGATATATCGCAAAAACTGGTATAGAAACAATCAGTGGTTCCCGAGATAAGGCTTATACAGCATAGATGTTGACACTTTTCTCAGTAGACTTTATATTATTATTTATACAATAGCTTACGAAATTTATCGGTTTTAGCTGTCCAAATAAATTAGTTTTACATTAAAACCCCATATCTGAACAATCAGTTATATGGAGGCAATATATAAGTTACAGTGACCCGGTTAATTTACTGTAAACTATCTGTTGATAATGAGTGAAAATAGTGCGAAATATCATGTTTCTATGTTGTTGTATATCTGAACAATCAGTTATATGGAGGCAATATATAAGTTACAGTGACCCGGTTAATTTACTGTAAACTATCTGTTGATAATGAGTGAAAATAGTGCGAAATATCATGTTTCTATGTTGTTGTATATCTGAACAATCAGTAGTATGGGAGCTATATGTGAAAGTGACCCGATCTTTGTTATTTTCACTCTAAGAATTCTGTTGATAAACGTTGGAAGTATTGCAAAATTTCATGTTCCTAGCTGCATAAATCGAGGAGTCATAACGAAAATTCTAATAACTGAACAATCAGTTGAATGGGAGATATATGTTATAGTGACCCGATCTTTGTTATTTTAACTGTAATGATTCTGTTAATAATGAGTGAAAGCGGTGAGAATTTTCATGTTCCTAGCTGCATAAATGGAGAAGTTACGGCAAAAAACCTCATATCTGAACAATCAGTCGTATGGAGGCTATAGGTTATAGCGACCCGATCTTCGCCATTTTCACTGAGAGTATTCTTTTGATAATGGTTGACAACATTTCAAAATTTCATGTTACTAGCTACTTAAATGGAGGAGTTATAACGAAAAATCTTATATCTGAACAATCAGTTGTATGGGAGCTATATGTTATAGTGGTCCGATTCTTCCGGTTCCGACAAATGATTAATACATTATAAAAATACACCCACCTACCAAATTTGGATATCTCGAAAACTGAGAGACTAGATTGCATAAAAACAGACGGACAGACAGACAGACACACGGACAGACGCACATGGCTAAATCGACTCAGCTCGCCGTTCCGATCATTTAAGTATAAATTTTAATGGGTCTATCTCTTCTTATTCTGGTACTTACAAACATCGGACCAAAGTTATAATACCATTTCATGCTCATGAAAGGTATAAAAATATATCTTTACTGCACATCTAGATTTTTTGAAAATCGGAAGAACGGTGTAAATATCAGAATTGTAAACGCAGGTGTCAACCCTGTCAAAAAATATATCCTTACCGCACATCTAGGGGCCAAGCCCTTCATTTGACACCTAATTTTTGAAAATCGGGAGAACGTTGTAAATATTATAGTTTTAAACGCAGGCAACAGTTTTAAAAAAATTTAATATTTTAGGCAAAAAATATTTTTTTTCTTCATACATTTATTTTTACCGGCAAAACTGTTGATTATATAGAAAAACGTTATATGAACAGATTAAACGAATTGTAATTTTTTATTTTTTTAAATTTGTTTGAGCAAAATCGATTCCTAGACGTGACCCAGCGAAACGCCGGGACACGTATAACTTGTTTTTGACCGATATAACATTTCCCGATGGTTTCATCCCATCCCGATTTTGACTGTCGCATAGTGTAATTATTGATCTACTGAAATTGGCTGATTCATCGAATCTAAGTTTATGGAATTTTCAAAATATATCCATTAAACGAAATTTCAAGATTATATAAGCTTATCGATTTATCACTGCTTATCGAATTTTATCGTGCTAACAGAGTGTAATGAGTTATCAACCTTTTTCGATATCCACAAAATTTACATTTGTAAGTTATCGAAATTTGTCGAGCCCTCGAATTTCACAGTTATTGAAATTGGTCGAGTTAACGAATTTTGTTGAGTTATCGGATTTTAGGATTTTTGAAATTCATCGAACTATCGATATGTATGAAATCATTAATATTTATCGATAAAAGGGAAATTTATCGGGTCAATTCTAAGTCCTGCTGAAGTCCAAAGACCTTCTTAGATAAAAAATTTTAGGTACACTTGTAGGCTGGTGTGATCTATTATTTAATGGTGCAAATAAAACACTTATTCCACCTTCGTTGCCCAACGTTTCGCTGAAATTTCCAGCATAATCAGGGGCCACTATGTTTATTAAATCCAACAAAGAAATACAACGAAAAAACAAAAGATGTTCAAATGAATAATAAAAGTTGGCATACATGTGTTTGTAAAAACAAAGACAACAATTATGGACTAATACAAAGAACATATACTCACAATAATATTAAACATTTACTTTAAACTTAATATTAATACATATACACATAATCAGTACCACTCTTTATGGTAGTCTTGTCATTACTAAATTGTTTATTTTGATATGCATAACATGTAGGCGGCCGCGATGTTGTCCGTATCTTCTTTTTTATTGATCTTATTCTCCCTTTTTTCTAATATTCTTAAGCTTTCCAAAGTGTATCTCGTCATTTCCCTCTTTTCCTTGTCAATAATCCTAGTGTTAGTGAAATCAGCTGTGTGGCCGCTGTTTAATATGTGCTGTGATAGGGCTGTGCTGTGTTTTTGTTTCCTTATATCTGTTTGATGTTCGGCTATGCGAACACCTAATGCGCGTTTTGTTGTCCCT
>NW_016157327.1:298422-301526 GCF_001687245.7 Rhagoletis zephyria | reverse complement strand
ATAGCAGAAATGGAACAAATAATCATGGGGATAAAAAACGAAAAGGAGAAAGAAACAGCGAGAAATAAGTTGAGCAACAGAATTCTACTGTTCAAGCGAAATATTAAACACAACTCTGCCGAAAAATTCATTTTAGCTGCATTTAACCAAACAAAAGCGTTTCTGAGATCCCACAAAAACATTGTTATAACAGATGCTGACAAGGGCAATAAGACAGTAGCAATGTACGAATCGGAATACATTGAAAAGATAAACAAATTACTAGAAGACAAAAACACATACAAAACTTCAAGAACAGACCCAACGAGCACTCTGCAGAGAAAAAACAATAAAATAGTTGATGAGCTCTACAAAGCCAAACACATAAACAAAAGGGAAAAGCAGCTTCTCACCAGCACCGCAGCTGCAGCGCCAAGGCTATATGGCCTGCCGAAAATTCACAAACCGCAAGATCCTTTACGCCCCATTGCTTCGTCAGTCATGGTACCCTGTTACAAGTTATCCAAATATGTCGGAGAAATACTCAAGCCATTGATTTCAGAGAGATACAATGTGAAGAATGCGTTTAATTTGAAAGAGACATTAACGAATATAAGTGTATGTGATGAAGATGTTTTAGTGTCGTTCGATGTCATCTCCTTGTTTACGAATATACCGACAATGTTAGCCACAAAAATTATTATGAAAAAGTGGGACCAGATACAACGGACAACCAGCATTCCAAAACACAAATTCCAACAAATTCTTGACTTCTGCCTTAAAGATAATAACTACTTCATGTGCAATAACAAACTATACACCCAAACATTTGGAATGCCAATGGGTAACCCCCTCTCACCGACAATTGCCGACATCATTATGGACGACCTTCTGGACAACACCATCTCGGAGCTGAAACAACACTTCAACATTGGCATCAAGTTTATCAACAAATATGTAGACGATATTTTTGCAATAACAAACCGCAACGACGTGAATACAATTCTAGAGACGCTAAACAAATACCACCCAAAACTTCAGTTTACCATGGAAATGGAGGAAAACGCGAGCATACCTTTCCTTGATGTCCGTATACACAAAAACAACAACAATATTGTTCTAAACTGGTACTCGAAACCAACGTCGTCTGGACGCCTGATCAATTATCTCTCCTCCCAACCAAGAAAATATAAAATCAACACCGCGAAAAATCTTATACACAAAATACTGACGATAAGCGACCAAAAATTTCACGAAGCCAACATAGACAAAATACACAGCATTTTGAAAAGCAACAATTAATTATCCCAATCACCTGATACGCGAACTAATAAAACAAGAAACAATGCGAATAGGAAATCAGCAAAATAAAACGCCGACCACAGCAACAGCAAATACACCAAAAAAGTACTACAGCGTCACTTACATCCCCAAGCTAAGCGAAAACTTTGATCACAGCACATTAAAGGAACAAAACATAACTCTCGCCTACAAAACAAATAACACGTTAGCTAGAATCTACACAAGAACAAAAAGCCCACTAGACATACAGCAACAAAACAACGTTGTTTATGAAATAAAATGTAAGGGCAAAGAGAACGAAAACTGTGGTAAAGTGTACATGATAGTAGCCACCTTACCTCTTCGGGAAATTTGACGTTCGTTTTGTTCACGAACCAATTGTTGTTCTTTTGTGTTCCCAGCTTCCGCATTTGTTCGTGTTTAAGACTCTCAATTTTTGATGTGAGTATTGATTCTTTTTCCTTCGCAGTTTTTTGGCTTTGGGCGTTCTGCTTGCTGATGAACGCGTCGAATTCTGAGCTACTTAAAGTGACTTTTAGTTGTTGTTGTGCATGCAATAATAGATCTTTTGTTATTTTAATGTTAATATTTGTTTGTGTTATCTCGATGTTTAATATTTTTGTGAGACATAGTCGTTTTGAATTTTCCACCTGTTTCCTTATTTTCTCTGAAGTTGTATTGATTTTTAGATTTTTGATCGANGGTTGTGTATGCAATAATAGATCTTTTGTTATTTTGATGTTAATATTTGTTTGTGTTATCTCGATATTTAATATTTTTGTGAGACATAGTCGTTTTGAATTTTCCACCTGTTTCCTTATTTTCTCTGAAGTTGTATTGATTTTTAGATTTTTGATCTAGTTTGTCAGATAATTTGGCATTAGCCCGTATTGTTTGCATCGCAATAGAAATTTAAGCTGCTCCATCTGTTTTGCTAATTTGTGTTTTTGTTTACTGTAGTGTTTCAGTGTGATGCATGTATGCTCGCCGTGTTTATACTTCATATGTTTGTAATAGTCCTTCATCTTGTACTAGTGTTGCTGTTTTTGTTGGAAAAAAAAAACGATGTTCAATATATCGGCAGGCCTTCCGAGATTAATGTTACAAGTTATCCAAATATGTCGGAGAAATACTCAAGCCATTGATTTCAGAGAGATACAATGTGAAGAATGCGTTTAATTTGAAAGAGATATTAACGAATATAAGTGTATGTGATGAAGATGTTTTAGTGTCGTTCGATGTCATCTCCTTGTTTACGAATATACCGACAATGTTAGCCACAAAAATTATTATGAAAAAGTGGGACCAGATACAACGGACAACCAGCATTCCAAAACACAAATTCCAACAAATTCTTGACTTCTGCCTTAAAGATAATAACTACTTCATGTGCAATAACAAACTATACACCCAAACATTTGGAATGCCAATGGGCAACCCCCTCTCACCGACAATTGCCGACATCATTATGGACGACCTTCTGGACAACACCATCTCGGAGCTGAAACAACACTTCAACATTGACATCAAGTTTATCAACAAATATGTAGACGATATTTTTGCAATAACAAACCGCAACGACGTGAATACAATTCTAGAGACGCTAAACAAATACCACCCAAAACTTCAGTTTACCATGGAAATGGAAGAAAACGCGAGCATACCTTTCCTTGATGTCCGTATACATAAAAACAACAACAATATTGTTCTAAACTGGTACTCGAAACCAATGTCGTCTGGACGCCTGATCAATTATCTCTCCTCCCAACCAAGAAAATATAAAATCAACACCGCGAAAAATCTTATACACAAAATACTGACGA
>NW_016157327.1:257704-298154 GCF_001687245.7 Rhagoletis zephyria | reverse complement strand
TATTAATATTAAGTTTAAAGTAAATGTTTAATATTATTGTGAGTATATGTTCTTTGTATTAGTCCATAATTGTTGTCTTTGTTTTTACAAACACATGTATGCCAACTTTTATTATTCATTTGAACATCTTTTGTTTTTTCGTTGTATTTCTTTGTTGGATTTAATAAACATAGTGGCCCCTGATGATGCTGGAAATTTCAGCGAAACGTTGGGCAACGAAGGTGGAATAAGTGTTTTATTTGCACCATTAAATAATAGATCACACCAGCCTACAAGTGTACCAAAAATATATTCTACAAAGTGATCGCTACAAAAACCAAAAAACATAAAAAAATTTTAGTTTCGTTTTATTTCCAAAGTAGATGTTCCGGTAAGTTAATTTGTACTGTATAAATTTTGCTATTTGTTAAGTTAGAAACCCTCTCCAAGGCTCCTAAAAACTAGAAAAACTTTCGAATTTCGACAGTAACTGGCACTCTAGTGTATTCTTATTGCACATCTAGAGCCCTTTCATTTGAAACCTAATTTTTGAAAATCGAATGAACGGTGCAAATCTTATGCAATTAACAAAATTGCTTTCGCATAGAATAGTATCCCTAGCCACACCAACTTTCCGCGAATATTTGCCGCAGAATTTACATTCACTTATGAACGAGAACGACAGCAGTGAACCTTTGCCAAGGCATCGCTGCCACTTATAGCTACATATATGAACGCACGCTGTTTGGTCCACCAATGCATACCTAACATTCGCGAACACGAGCTATCTGGACTGGTTTTCTCGTTCGCGAAGGAGAATCAATACAGAATATTTGATACGTTCACCTTCGCGTATAAAATCATAAATGTATGTATGCGAACGTTGATACATATATGAATATTTCCGAACCCTGCGCTAGGCCAAATGTGACGACTGACGATTGGAGGGTGTTACATATCCCCAAAGCAACAAATGTCGAGAGTGTATAGGATTATATCCTCCAAATCAAAAAGACGGCAGAGGACATTCTCTACGAAAGGATTGGAGAAATGGCGTGGGGCATGAGTAGCGTGTTCGTTCGCCTCAAGAAACGCTACCCAACTGGCAATAATGACAACACGCTCAAAACAAGAGAGGTGGAAAAGGATCTAGGCCTAGATGAGATCTTGGACGCCGCTCTAAGGCTGTGAATGCTGAAGGTTCTCCAGATAAACCTCCACAAAAGTAAAGTTGCTTTAGCCGAACGGCCCCGGTGTGGCCTTAGTCCAAGAGCCCTGGATTGCCCCGGGTAACAAGGTAATACTCCGAATGCTGAAAAAAAGGTAAGAGCGGCGGTTCTGGTTGAAAAAAGTATAAACTCTTATATTAACACTAATCTTTCCTCAGACGATTTAACCGTAGTGGCACTTAAGAATGCAAAGAAGGAACCACTACTTCTTGCATTATGCTACCTGCGTCATGAAGAAGATGCACCCCCGCCCGAGCTCAAGAAATTGGTGGATTCAGCCGACAACGGGAGTCAGGCGCTGGTGGTAGGATCCGACGAAAACTCGCATAAAAAATTTGGGGGGCGCGGACATCAATGAAAGAGGTGATTCTCTACTCAATTTTATTATTGAAAGTAGCCTAGAGGTAGCAATTCGAGATATTGAGCCAGCATATGTTGGACCACCTCGAAGAATGTTCTATATATAACGTTTTTAAGATTTGTACTCATGCGATTAGCAGTGGCAAGAATGTATGTATAAAGTACTTATATGTATAATAAAAATTAAGTGATCAGTTTTGAAATATATAAATCTTTACATGTTCTGTTAAAAAATATCTTAAATAACAATCGAAAATTCCCAAGTTCTATCTCGTAGTAGTAGCCACATTGCACGTTTGTCACAGACACGGTTTATATCAAAATTTTTGAAGTGAAACTACCTTCTAAAAATTATTCCATCATGGATTGTATTATGAAAGAAAAAAAGTAAACAAACAATTTCTAGACAAAAATCTGTTTTTTTTTCACAAAGATATTTAAATGGAAGCCACTACACATATGAAACAATAGCAGGGCTATTCTTTAGTAGCTGTGCGTTCACGACCACAGCTCCGTGCTAACATACGAGATATTGCTAAGTCTCTTCTTTATAGGTAATGCTCTTTGGGCTACATTTCGTGGATATTCAGTCCTCACACTTCCCCCTCTTCGGCGAGCTTATGTTTTCCGGTGTTTCGGCATTATACGTGAACCCCATTGCAGGTATCCTCCTCGATGTTTCGTAGAGCCCTCCGGACTCTCTCGGCGACTTTTAGGAACTGGTCCAGCGCTGGCCCGTCAGCTTCATCGGAATGACGTTTTGTCTCCTTGGTGGCGTTGAGGAGCATCGTGGTGGTGAAATTGCTTCAGACGGTGCTGGTGCTCGGGACGGTGACGGTGACAGTGGCACTACCTCTGGTGGTGCTGGTGTGTGTGGCGGTGAAGGTAGTGGTGATATTGCCTCTGTGGGTTCCGGTGGTAGTGTTTCTGAATCCGGTGGTTGCTGCAATACCCTCAGCATGTGCATGCGTTTGTGGGCTGCCATGAACGGCCTGGATTTGCACCCCGACCCTCCTTATCTGCGTTCTATGTACATCATCACCGTTTCGACCGTCTCCACAACGTAGACTCCACAGTCGCTATCGTTACCTTGTTGTGGCATCTTCAGGTCTAATTCCTGCATGTTGGCCGCCGGTATCGCTACCGGTATTCCCACCGGAGGAACTCCCGCTATTCCTTGACCGCGTGTGTCCCCTCCCCCACTTTCCAGGAGTCGATCAGCCAGATATAGAGATCGTGCCAGCATTCGGTATCCGTGACGTGGAAGCCATCAATTCCATTCCTAGACGCCTTGATCGAACAATCGTCAGCATAAGAGACAATCGAGACTCACTCTGGTGGTTGAGGGAGCTTTGATATGTAAAAGTTAAACAGTAATGGGGAAGGCACACCACCCTGTGAAACCTACCGTTTTATTTTCCTGAGTTTGCTCGATTTATATCTAAAAGTTACTGACGAGTCACGACCACTTAGATAATTCGCCGACCACCGTTTGAGAACCTGTGGGAGAGAGGAGGCCTTTATGTCTTCTAGTAGCGTTGAATGGCTGACAGTTTCGAACGCCTTAGACCGCTACTAGGATGGTTCTCTCACAGGGGCAGTTTCGGTTTAGGACAAGAGTTATCTGTGTATTTATGGCGTTAAGCGCTGTTGTTATGCTGTGAACCTTACGGAGCACATGCTTATGCCTCGCTGGGGTCAGATGGTTTGTATAGTGCGGTAGTAGAATGGCCTTTACAAGGGAAGGGAGAGTATCGGGCGATAGGACTCCCCTTTGTTTGACGGTTTGCCGGTTTAAGTAGTGTGACCACTCTCCCCATTTTCCAGATGTCTGGAATGATGAGAGTCGCCATTGACAGGTTGAGAACCTTGGTTAAATAATCTACTCCCGGGAGGCCCAAATTTTTCAGCATCAACATTCAAATTCCTCGGGTCCAATGGCCTTCGCAGCTTTCCCTTACCTCACCGCTGGTGAAAACAAGAAGCGCACTGGGTTTTCGGCACTTTGTGCAGCCTACTGTCACTCTACGTTTGGCTTAATCCGCCGGAGGATGCAGCATGAACTGCCGGCTAAAATAGCTGGCGCATCGATCCGAGTCCGACGAAGCGTGGTCACCAAACACTATTTCAACTCTGTCATCACGCTTCGTTGGGTTGGACAATGACCTCACGGATGACCAAAGCTTACTCACACCAGAGGCAAAGTTGTAGGTTTTCAGATGCTCTTTCCATTTCTTCCGCTTATGTGCGTTCACAAGTCGCCGAATCTCTGACTTGTCACGCTCATCAGCTAGGACAACCGCTTTAGTAGGGAAAATTGGACGGGGGTCCGAGACGCACCCCGCCAGAATGAAGCGGGCTGCAGCAGCAGTGTCAACCCTGCCGAATTAACGTTCACCTACGGAAATGTCAGTTGGTACGGGTAGGGCAGTGAAGGCGTTCTCAGTTACATCCGCGAAGTCTTTCCAGTCAGTTTTGGAAAATTTGACATAGGTCCGGTGATCCGCGGAAGCAAAGTCGGCTGGTTAACAATCGAGATAACTATGGGCATATGGTCTGATGCTAAAGTCGGCTGGCTTATCAATCGAGATAACTATGGGCATATGGTCTGATGCTAAACTCAGTAGATCGCCATGATATGCTGTTTATCAGACCAGCGCTGGCTATTGTTGCGTAGTCGTTCATTGTGTAGAATGTCGAATCGTCTATATGCTCAGCCAATTATGTTCCCCTACGATCGTTTGACAGGCTTGAATGCCAAAGATCTTGGCGCGCACTTAAGTCACCAACTACCATACGGTTTACACCTCTGAGGAGCGCACTTATTTCAGGGTCATATCCTGCTGGGCAACTGGTGACAGAGGGTATATATACGTGAAATATTTCGAGCTCGACATCGCCTGACGGGAAGGCAATACCCTGACATTCTAGAATGGTTTCCCTGCGGTCGATGTCTGCTTCGATCAGACGATACTGTTACTGTGAAGACTGTTATCTCCTCGTTCTTTCTCTGAGACCCGTTACCGTTGAATTGTTATTGGAATGTGAGGTGTGTTTCCGGGCCGCCACATGCTGTGCCTGCTGCTGCAGAGGCTGTTGCGCTGTGGCGATTTTGGGCGGCATGACAGTTGGAATTTGCCACTGAGCAGCACAGCATACGCCCTCAAAGTCCCTCGTCCAATCTCGCGTTGTGCGCAGTCTTGAGCATGCCCTAAAGTGACACCAGCCAAGCCAGGTGTTGCACTTGACTGATGTCAGATTAAGGAATATTCTGGACTGACACACTGCCCAGATTGGCGGTGGCGTATGGGTGGTGATGCGGTTGTATCGGTGGTGTGGTCTGTTGTGTTAGTGATATTGTCTATTGTATTGTCTTGTGGTGCGGTTGTGTTTTTGTTGAGTTGCGCAGGCGGACTCTGCTGTGCCGTGGAGGCAACTCGATTTGTGCAGCAAGGGGCCTCGTATGCGGTGGTCCTCTGCATGTGAGTCGTAAGGCCTGAGCAAACTCGGAGGTAGCTCCACCCATTGCATGTGTTGAATCTAACGGAGATGGAGTTGTTGTGTAGTCGTCTCTGGCACACGCAGCAGGTATAGGTTTCTGGTCCAGGGTTTGACTCAATACCAGCCCTGAGCAGAAGTATGCGAAGAAGATGTAGCCCTATGGATGTACAACTTTTGAGGGATTTCGCCGACCTAAACGGGGTTAGATCGCCGAAACAACAGCCCTTGGTCGGGTAAAACCCGAGTCATTCCGGTACGTAGAACCGGCTATCGAGGGAATAGGGCGCTCGTCAGTCATGACAATTCGGTGCCCCCCACCGTGGCTACTCCACTCATAGCCTCTAATTTCTGTAGTTATTCTGCGAGCCCATTTATAGCAAACGGATTTTTATCATACAGGTAGCTAGCATTGCGAATTTGAACGAAATCGGTTAATAAATACCACTTTTATAAGTAACTCTGCTCCAGCGCCACCGGCGAGTTTTCTAGTAGCCTATAATTGGACCATGTATGCAAGCTATAATCTCTGAAAATTTTACTGAAATATATCCAGTAGTTTTTGAGTTAAGTCCGAAAAACGAAAACGTCTATTATTTTATCCAATATATTCTACCAAGAAAATTTCCAGAGATATGCAGTATATCAAAAATATAAAAAATCAAAGGATATTTCTGCAACATCATACTTATTGTACTAAAATTTAATGGGCTACTGAATTGCATACTTAATATTTTTATTATTCTGATAAAAGCTTAAAGTTTTTACGAAAGTTTGTTAACACTAGAAGCCTAATCTACTTGATAGTTATTTAAAGCCCAAATATGCGTCTTAGAGGTGTAGACAAAAAACATAGTTTTATTAATAAAAACTAAAACCATATTTATTTAAAAAAACAAAGTAAAAAGGCACTTTTGTGTACAAATTAAAAAAATCCCGAACACAGTGATTTCTTTTAAAATATTAAAAATTTTTTCATGTTAAATGTTTTCCGTAAACTTTTTATTTATAGCTGCGAATAAGAAAATAGTTACATAGCAACAAAATTCAAAATGATGTTGTTCGGTACTCATGTTTATTTTTTTATTTTTAATAATTTTCATTTAAAATATACATAGTTCCATCTATAACAGAAACCGCATAAATAAAAAATTCAAAGCTCACACAAAGTTCACAAAAATGAACTTTTAGCTCGCACTTTTTCTTCAGAACTTTTATAAGATTTTCGGGTATACAGTTTTGTAGCCCGTTCAATTTTAGTATCATAAATTAAGTGCAAGTTTCAATTCTAGTGAACTTTGTGTTCATACGAGCGCCTTAAAAGTTAATAAATCGCACTATAGAGCTATGACGAAACAACGCTGCGGTAACGCCTTACAAAACAAATATTATACAGACAATTCAGGTCAGACAGTAAAAGTTACTACAAATTTGCATACAATTAAAAAATAAAATTCGACTTAATTAATGTTAAGACTGCTGAAGAAATATTGAATTTGAAGGATTTACTTTCGAGGCTCCAACGAGAATCCAGCAACGGCAACATTAAAAGCACTGAATGGCCTAAAGATGATCCACTGCAAATATAATCTGCGTAAATATAACGAAAACTTGCGTTCATATTACGAAATTTTTCGTCATTTTGAGCAGGGTTGTTGCGAATATTCGCATTCGCAACCGCGGAGCTTCCGCATTGATTCTGACATTCGCATTCGCTTTCGCATTCGCAATAATCAATGCGGAGCTTTTGCGAATGCGGATGTTTATTTGGCAAACAAAATGAAAAATTTAAGCCAATATTTTTTGCCACACAAAGGAGTATTTGTGTAAAAAATCTGGTCAAAAGTCAGATTTATCACCTTTGATAAAATTGTCAAAAAACCCATTATTTCTCAAGCTATATAACCGAGCTATCAATGGGCTCACAGTGGTCCTCAAGCATCGTTAGGTATTATTAGAATGTAGCCAAGCGCAATCTTCAAGAAGCCATTCCAAATTACTCCCATATTTCAAAATTTCAAGGTTTAAAATCGTAGCTGCTCGCCCTTTTCCTTTGGGGCATATCTCAATGAAATTGTGCCGGTGTCAGATAACTAGACTGAATATCAAATACTGGATACAAGTTCGAGAATGACAAATGTAGTCACAGGAAACATCCCGAAAATTGTTCTCAACCGACCCTAGATTCTGAATTTTCAAGAAACGGAATCGTATCGATTGGCAAAGGGCAAATGATGCTATATTCTTCAAGTGAAGATGGAAGGCAGGAGGACTCATCCGACATTTTCAAGTTTCAAGGGTAGGTGTGATTTACGACCCTCTAAATAACAGGCTGCAACCTGAAAAGGCAGCAGCATTACTTTTTATTAAATATAATGATCCAGTTTCTAAATTCAAGTACTCAATAAAGTAAGGGCCAATTTCATAATGAACCACTTAAAGTTCCATTTGCAAAAGTTTCCTTTTAGTTAAAGTGTCATTTAAATGTACTTTAACAAAGAAGTGCTTTCATAATACAATGGCAATTGAATAATAACAAAAGGTTAATTTAAATGAAAATGACATAGTTGGCAATGCTGATCTCGGCGAAATTGCATCAGCTGGTTGTCATAAATATGTTATTATACTACGAAAATTACATAATTTTTGATGTGTATACATCTTTGCTTTCGGTAGGGGTAAAATTTGCGAAACTGTAACGCATAGCCCAGCAGAAAATTTCGAAGGGCTTAGCATGTGTTATGCAGCAGACAATTTTTAATTTCATTAGAAGTACCCTGTGTTTACTTGCTATTGAAAATGGTTGCATACATTTGGGCATATGCAGAGTAAGAGGAAATGCGGTTCAAATGATAATTACTTCCGATAATGCAAACTCCGTGCACGCATACGACTATGTACCTATATTTATACATACTCAAGTTTGTATGTACATACATACGTATGAATTCATTTGTTGCAAGTGGTTTTGATATTCGTAGCATGGTTTTAGGCATAGGTTTTGTAATCTATTGATAAAAAAGGAAGGCGAAAATTTTAACAATACTGAAAGCATTTTAACTGGGTCCGTTGATAGCTGAGGAATATATAAGAACATATGTGTATATACATATGTATGGATGATATAATAGCTCTGATCCAATACTTTTCGTGTAAAATCATGTTAAAACGTCAAACAGCAAAATTACTCTATGAAGTAAGAGTAAAATGTGAGTAACAGCAAAAAGTCCGGGAACAAAAAAAGCATCGAGTAAAATCTTCCAACTCCATTTTCTACACAACCCTCCAAAATTGCTCTCATTACAGGATTTTGGAGTACGCGAACATTTTTCTCGTAACTTCCTGCAAGTTCGTGTAAAAACCTGTAAGTTCATTGAGTACTGATTAAAATTAAATTTCTAAAAGAATAACTAAATTTAAGAATATATACAAATAGAAATGCTCAAACTACAAGCTCAAAAACAGTAATTGATGCGGTCTTTTAAAGATATTTTAACGCCCTTGAGTCACAAGTATATACAAGTGTAATATTTTATCAATCATACCGATAATTTTATGTATTAAAAAAAATAAAAATAAAAATAATTAAAAAAAAATAAATCAGCAAAATGTATAAAATTAAGTGAAGTTAATATTTAATTTCTAACCTAACCTACATGTGTATGTATGTAACTGAATCCCTTAATAATAGGTTTACGTATAAAAGGATTATCCTCATTTTCGCTCTTAACTCCCTTATTTGTAATTAGAAAAGAGATTAGCCATACAAAGTTATAATTATAGAATAATCTCAGATTAAACCAATAAATTTTTGGTGTCCAACAAAGTTTTATCGATTATACTTGCGAAGAAGAGGAGGAATGTCAAATGTAAAAGTAAACAAAAATTGGCGCTAGCAAGGAAAAGAGGTTTGTAAAGTTACTTTTAATAACATATTAAGTTAAAATATACTTAAATATCATAATATGTGAAGCAGAAAAAAGTGACCACGGTGGCACAGAGAAAAAGCTTAACTTTTCCTCGTTTAAAGTACAAAACCGCGTATCGTGATTCTGCAAAACCGCGTAACTGACATTGGCTGCCAAAAATTGGATTCGCTCACACAAGCTCTTGGCTCAATCCTTATCCATTCGTCCTGAAATATACTAGGCAGATATGCAATTGATTTATAGAAAAGAGAACCATTTTGAAATATGAGTGTTTTTGCGCTCTAGAAAATAATTTCTACAACTTCACATACGCGGTTTTGCATTTTGCTGATACGCGGTTTTGCACTTTAAACGACGATATGTTTACACACCAAATATCATGAGTACCTAGTACTCACGCCCTTTTTGCTTACAAAAGGGACCTTTGAGTCATTTAAATTTCCATTTTGGGTATTTAACTAAAGTGCCTTTATTTGCACCTTTATCTTTAAAGTGGCTTTATGAAATCGATCAGCAAAATAAAGCATCCTTTAAATTTTAAAACATTCTTTAATTTTATTATGAAATAGGCCCTAAACATTATTAAAAATTATTAACTTTTGCATTTTTTTTATTTACTCACATACATACATCACCTAATTTACTTACCTAAATTATTTCGTAAAATTACTTGACATCCGCATTCGCATCCGCATCCGCGGATGTTAACTTTTCCACATTCCCAACATCCCTAATTTTGAGCCACGCAAGTTTTCGTTGATTGTACAAACCCGTTCTCTTACATAAGTACTACGAACATATCAGGCATCAGATATTTAGTACATTTTGCGAATGCATTCGTATTATTTGCTAACGAATTTCGTACCATTCCCTAAATAATTTCGTACTATTTCTTTGTTTTTATGTTACGAAATTGGTGTAAAATGCACAAAAATAAATTATCCGCCACACCGTAAAAAACATGGAACGAATTATAACACAACACTTTGGCCCTTATTGTGAGTCATGATGCAATAATACAAGGCGTTATCGGTTGGCAGCTTCTCGCTCTAGTTCCGCCATATTGACTGCCTTAGGTGAAACAGTGTTACTTCTTTAACAATACTTTGCCTAATAATATAGTTGAATGCAAAGCAAATTTTGTTTAGAAGAAAACATGAAATTTTTCCAACAAATGGGGACTAATTTCTTCCCGTTTTTCTTCTTATTCTACTGAGCTAAGGCAGTGTTAAATCGAGCTGTCACAACTGATACCACCTTGTATTATTGCATCATGATTATGAATTGAATTCGTATTATGAGCTATGCAACCGTGTCGAAATTTTCGTTGAGTATCGAATTTCCTGCCGAACAGAATTTCGCTTTCGATGATGTAACGAAGTGTTAGAAAATTATGAAAAATTTATGATTTTGCATTTGTTTTCTTACCCTTTGGCGGCTAGACACTAATTTTAAACAATTTTTAATAATTTCGTGCAGTTCTAACGTCGCGAATACTAAACACAAGCTCGAAAGGCTGGTTTGACTTGTGAAAGAAAATCCCAATTCGCACGATGTCTAAGAACCAAATCGTAGAGCTGTTGATAATTTTAAAATATTTTAAATATATTTGGCTCACAAACGCCTCTTTAGAAAGTCGTAATTTTTTAATAAATCTGAAGACAAATTTTTTAAATATATTTTATGTCAAAATATATTCGAAAGACTACACTTAAACTCCCTAAGGGCCAGTTTTTCAGAGGACGACTGTGGCAGCTGCCCATAATCCTGGTGGGTGCGTTGGCGTTCATTGTGTAGAATGTCGGATCGTCTATCTGCTCAGCCAATTGTGTTCCCCTACGATCGTTTGATAGGCTTGAGTGCAAAAGATTGTGGGGCGCATTTAAGTCACAACCTACCATACGGTTTACACCTCTAAGGAGCGCACCTATTTCAGGGTGATATCCTACCGGGCAGCTGGTGACAGAGGGTATATATACGTGAAATATTTCGAGCTCGACATCGACTGACGGGAAGGCAATAGTCTGACATTCTAGCATGGTATCCCTGCGGTCGATGTCTGCTTCGATCAGATGATACTGCACGGTGTGGTGCGTGACGAACGCTAGGCCACCACCATTATCTCGTCGCGATCTCGACGGTGCACGTTGTATCCGGCGCAACTCAACAATGTTGAAGTTCTCTTAGACCGCAGATATTAATATTCCGTGCCGTCCCATGAAGACTGTTATCTCCTCGATCTTTCTCTGAAGTCCGTTACAGTTGAATTTTTATTAGAATGCGAGGTGTGTTGCTGCAGAGGCTGTTGGCCTGTGGTGATTTTGGTCGGCGTCGCAGTTGGAATAGCCCCTCGGCGAATGCGTTTTGCGCAGTTTTGAACATGCCCAAAAGTGACACCAGCAAAGGCAGGTGTTGCTCTTTACTGATGTCCCATTAAGAAATATCCAGGACTGACACACCGTGCAGACTGGCGGTGATGTTGTCTATTGTATTGTGTTGTGGTGTGGTTGTGTTTGTGTTGAGTTGTTCAGGCGCACTCTGTTGTGCCTTGGAGGCAGCAGGGTTTGTGCAACAAGGGGCCACGTATGCGGTGGTCCACTGCTTGTGAGTCGTACGGCCTGAGCAAACTCGGAGCTGGCTCCACCCATTGCATGTGTTGCCTCTAACGGAGGAGGTGTCTCTGGCACACGCAGCAGGAGTTTGACTCAATGCCAGCCCTGAGCAGAAGTATGCGAAGAAGATGTAGCCCTATGGATGTAAAACTTTGAGAAATTTCGCCGACCAAAATGGGGTTAGATCGCCGAAACAACAACCCTTGGTCTAGTAAAATCCGAGTCATTCCGGTACGTAGAACCGGCTGTCGTGGGAGTGTGGCGCTTCTCAGTCAGTGATTCGGTTCTCCCCCACCGTTGCTACTCTATTAATAGTCTCGAATTTCTGTTATTCTTCTGCGGGTCCATTTTTAGCAAACGAATTTTTTATCATACAGTTAGCTCACATTGCGAATTTGAACGAAATCTGTTAATAAATAAAACTTTTATAAGTAACTCTACTCCAGCGCCACCGCCGTGTTTTCTAGTAGTCTATAATTGGACCATGTATGCAAGGTATAACCTCTGAAAATTTGACTGAAATGTATCCAGTAGTTTTTGAGTTAAGTCCGAACAACGGAAGCGGCTATTATTTTTTCAAGTTCCAATATTCTACCATCAAAATTTCCAGAGATATTCACTATATCAAAAATATAAAAAATTAAAGGATACTTTTGCAACATCATACTTATTGTACTAAAATTTAATGGGCTACAGATCTGCATATATAATATTTTTAATATTCTGATAAAAGCTTAAAGTTTTTACGAAAGTTTGTTAACACTAGAAGCCCAATCTACTTGAAAGTTATGTAAAGCCCAAACATACGTCTTATAGGCGTAGGTAAAACATAGTTTTATTAATAAAAACCAAAGCCATATTTATTTAAAACAACAAAGTATAAAGGCACTTTTGTGTACAAATTAAAAAAATCCCGACCCCGTATACGCCTCGCTGACGTAGATTGGGCTTTTAGGGTTCAATTTTGTGCACACAGTGATTTCTTTTAAAATATAAAAAAAAATTTTCATGTTAAATGTTTTTCGTAAACCTTTTATTTATAGCTGCGAGTAAGAAAATACATAGCAGCAAAATCAAAATGTTGTTGTTCGGTACTCATGTTTTTTTATTTATTTTTAATAATTTTCATTTAAAATATTTTCAGTTCCATCTATAACAGAAACCACATAAATAAAAAGTTCAAAGCTCGCACAAAGTTCTTAAAAATTAACTTTTAGCTCGCACTTTTTCTTCAGAACCTTTATAAAAATTATTTTCGGGTATACAGTTTCGTAGCCCGTTCAATTTTAGTATTATAAATGAAGTGCAAGTTTCAAGTCTCTAGAAGTTACCGTTGATTTTCTAGATTTTTTTTGAAGATGTTGCGCATTTTCTTCCATATAAAATTCTAGTAAACTTTGTGTTCATACGAGCGCCTTAAAAGTTAGTAAATCGCACTACGAAACAACGCTTACAAAACAAATATTATACAGACAATTGAGCTCAGACAGTAAAAGTTACTACAAATTTGCATACAATTTTTCAAAAAAAACCTCGGCTTAATTAATGTTCAGACTGCTAAAGAAATATTGAATTTGAACGATTTACTTTCGAGGCTCGAACGAGAATCCAGCAATCGCAACACTAAAAGCATTGAATGGCCTAAAGATGATCCACTGCAAATATAATCTGCGTAAATATAATGAAAACTGGCGTACGTCTTACGAAATTTTTCGTCATTTTGAGCCACGAAAGTTTTCGTTGATTGTACAAACCTGCTCTCTCACATACTACGAAAATATGAGACATCAGTCCTTTAGTACATTTTGCGAATGCATTTGTTCGAGCGGCGCAATTTAGGGGCCGTAAATCCTCGTGATTCCGGCAACGGGGTTCAATGGGGGATCCGGTTCTTTAACACAATCTTTTACTTACTCTTCACGATTGCCATAGTCTCCAAAGTTATTGAGAAATATGGTTTTTGTATATTATACAAAAATAAAGTTGATTGAAAAATTAGTATGGTAAATATACAGTAAATAGTTGACTCACCTGAGGTGTCGCTGGCTGGCATTTATAAGCTCCACAGAAGGTGGAATCTGGCAAGGGCATGGACTAACAGGACTCGTGCCAAAAGGGAGATAAAGTAACGAGTCCTGTCCGCGCGTGATTAGCAGCGACATCTCTCGGTGAGGTTTGTATTCTAAACTTAAGCTGCAGGCTTAAACATGCCGCCCGCCTTGCAGGATCGCTGCAATATAAAATAGATTAATTCAGTTATTCAAAATTCAAAACTCAAATTACATTTCAAAATCACAATTCAAAAATAAGTAAATACTTCAACAGTTCAAAAGCTCGTTCTTTGTTTATGCTTAAATACTAAACTAGTTAGTGCCGCGGGCAACAAACCCGGACGCAAATTTACCGTATATGCTCCGGCTCCCAATACCATTGATATCGCACTCGCGCGGTAAAAGGTTGTATCGGCTAAGCGCAGATTGTCGAACACGCGCGTCGACTGTGTGCTCTGAGGTGGTTCGCGTCAGGCTCGGTAGTACCTTTGTCCGAATCTCTAATCTCTCATTCCACCCTTTAAGTATTAAAGGGCACTGGTCACTCTCACCTCTCGGCAATGCATGCAGTCTCAGCGCCAGGGCTATTGAGATTGTACAATGAGGCTGTCCTGGGTCGATGATGGCTCGCACAGATTGAATACTCCCTTTAGTATCACCGTAGGTGTAAGGACTGATAAGCCCAGAGCTCTTCGAGCAGAACCATGGGTCCGCTCTCGGGCGTCTCTCATACCTCGGCGGCGCGGTGGTTGCGAGTGTGCCGGCGAGAACGCGGGCGTCTTTTTCTGATGGTTCTCGGGGCTTGCTGGACCGCCGACCGGATACCCGACAGAGGTAGTCTGAATACCAGTGGCTCGCTCAATTCAGACGCGTCTTCGATCACTTGAAGGTCCTCATCACTAGCGTTGATCCCCAACACCTCTTGTCTTGACTCAGTCAACGCCTGAGCATGGTATGGACGGTGGTGCCGGATTGGCCGGACGTCGGGAGCATTTGGGTCCAGCGACCCGTCTTTCTGACGCCTGGAAGTTTCCCAAAGGTGGAGGAGACTGTGGTGTCGTTCCTGGTATAGCTCGCAGTTTCTCTGTGATGAGCGATTACTGGACATGTGTCGCGACGCGAGGCAGTTGGCACAGTAGCGGTGAAGGAGGACAGGTCGAAGTCTCTCCTCAGGCTTCATTCGGCGGAAATGGCGGCAGAACGGGGCATCGATACCACTCTTGGGCTGCGTTTGAGTTAGCTCGAACCATATTGTAAAATTCTGGAAGTAGAAAAAGGTTAGTTAGTATTCACTAGGGAGAGTAGTACTAATTTTACGATTGGCCGTGTAATTACTCCACGCGTGGTACGTATTTCTACGACTCGCACACATTTGCCTTGCCCTAAAAAAACCTTAACAACTCTGCCAAGTCGCCATTCATTCGGGGTAGGTTATCCTTTTTGATAACCACGAAATCATTGACTTCGATATTTCGTTGGGGGTGTTGCCACTTGACTCTCTTGTGTAGTTCCTTCAGGTATTCCTCCTTGCATCGCCGAGAGAATCCTTGATGAATGGCTTTAATTTTTTGCCATCAATTGACGATTGACATCGGATTTCCACTTATTTCCGGTTCCGAAATTGCTAGCAACGGGCAGCCTATCAGAAAGTGTCCTGGGGTGAGGGGTTCTGTGGATTCGGGGTTGTCGGGAAGCGGACTAATTGCTCTCTTGTTTAGGCAGGCTTCTACCTTTGATAGAAAAGTGGAGAAATCCTCCATTGTACACCGCATGTTATTCGCTACCTTACAGAAGTGGGCTTTAAAGCTTTTCACTCCTGCTTCCCACAGCCCTCCCATATGTGGGGCTCCAGGTGGGATGAAGTGCCAGTCGATGTCTTGATGGGCATACGACTGGGTGGTTAGGCGGGAAATTTCGGCTACAAGGTTAGGTTCGGTTAAACGGGCAGCTCTGAAAAAAGAGTTCACTCGGAGGCCGCAGAGGCTCATTGTGATGCCCATGGGGGTTACCCCCAAGCCTATCCCTACATGTCTTCGAACCATTTTGATTTTCTGGCGAATCCTAGCAGTCCAGAGGAGCTTTCCCCAAGATATCCAGATTCTCGAAGAAGTGGTCCCCAAGAAACTTGAGGCGTTTTCCTCGAAGTGCTGGACACTCGCAAAGGAAGTGCTGGACGGATTCTAACTCTTCCTCATCCCTGCAGCTTCTACAGAAATCATTATGGTCCAGTGTCCCGTTAGTATTCCTGTGAGAAGCCTGACGTTTGACTTTGAAAGCCTTAATAGACTCCTTGTTCTTCGTTCATCGAGCCGTGGCCAGAGTGATCGCGATACCCTGCAGGTGTGAAGGTTTACCCACCTACTGTTGGTAGCTGCCCTGGTCAGTCTCTCGACTTCTGAAGACAGAAATCGCAGGGGGGGTTTCACGATTTGGGTCGCTTCCCCGAGCCCCATCTCAGATCCCTTCCTAGCACATTCGTCCGCTTCCTCATTTCCCGGGACACCACAATGTCCCGGTACCCAGTAGAGATTGATTATGTGTTGCTGTAGAGCTTGTAGGGATCTTCGGCATTCTTTAACGCATACCGAGTTAGTCGTTGCCGACCCTAAGGCTTTGATAGCCGCCTGACTGTCAACAACGAAGGCAAGTTTAGATGGAGCTAAGTCCATCATGCCCACCAACCTTGCCGCCATATGGATTGCATATATCTCAGCCTGAAAAACACTGCAGTGGTCTGGGAGTCTATACGACTCCCTTAGAGATAACTCCTGAGAGAAGACCCCAGATCCTGTTCCGATATCCATTTTGGAGCCGTCCGTGAAGATGGGTATTTCGTCATCGCTGAGAGCAATATTAAATTCCCAGTCACTTCTGTCAGGAAAATGGATATCGAAGTTTCGATTGAAGTCAATTTCCGTGACCTGATGGTCACAGTGGCTGTATTCCACCCCCACTCTCCCGAGGATTGTGGCGTGACCTTTGCAAGTTGTTCGCAGCCTGTTAGACGCTCTGAGTCGTAGAGCGCTTTTAGCTGCGATACTTTTAACATATAGGTCTATAGGTGGAATATCCAGCAGGGTCTCTAAAGATGCCTGGGGCGTTGAATAAATCGCCCCCGTTGTGTATAAGCATGCTTGTCGTTGCACCTTTTGCAAGTTGAGTAGATGGGATTTGGTGTCAACCGCCTGCCACCATACCAACGCGCCATAGGTGAGGATAGGTCTGACTACCGCCGTATAAATCCAATGTATTATCTGCGGTCGCAGACCCCAGTCTTTTCCAATAGTAGCTTTGCAGGAGTAGAGCGCAATGAGCGCCTTCTTTCTCCGCTCTTCGGTGTTCCTTTTCCAGGAAAGCTTAGAGTCGAGAATAACCCCCAAAAACTTTGCTTCTTTTGACAATTCGAGATTTGCTCCATTGAGGGACGGAAGTCGGAAATTGTCTATTTTATATCGCTTGGTGAAGAGAACAAGTTCGGTTTTACTGGGATTGACCCCTAGGCCGTTTCGTTCTGCCCACCCTGACAGATCGCTAATTGCAGATTGTAGAATCTCGCTGACCGTGGAGAGGAATTTTCCCACGACCAGAATGACTAAGTCATCCGCATAAGCAACGACCTTAGCGGCTTTTGATGTGCGAAGCAGGAATTCGTTTAGCACGAGGTTCCACAGTAGGGGGGATAGCACCCCCCCTTGAGGTGTGCCCCGTGTGGCTGTTTTCCTTACTTCTGATGTTCCCAAGGAGCCATTGATATTTCTGGTGCTCAACATATTGTCGATCCAGAGAGTGATCAATGGGTCCAGTCCTACAGCCACCATGGAGCAGTGTATGGATGCCAAATTAACATTGTTAAAGGCGCCCTCCACGTCCAGGAAGGCTGCCAGCGCATATTCCTTGTGATTCAGTGCTTGCTCTATACTCCCAACAACCTCGTGCAGGGCTGTTTCAACCGACCTACCTTTACGGTAGGCATGCTGAGCCTCGCTGAAGTTCCCAGGAGTAAGGCGTTGCGTGATCTGCAGACTCAGAAGCCTCTCCATTATTTTGAGAAGAAATGATGAGAGGCTGATGGGCCTAAAATCTTTTGCAGTGCTGTGGCCCGCTTTTCCTGCTTTGGGAATGAAGACCACTCTTACCTCCCTCCATGGCTTTGGGATATAGCCTAGGAGGAGACTCGCCCTATAGATTGTCGTTAACCAGGGGGTTACCGTGGCGCTTGTTCGTTGTAGCATGGCTGGAAAGATCCCATCCGGTCCCGGAGATTTGTAGGGTTGGAAGGATCTGATAGCCCAAGCTACTTTGTCTGCAGTGATGATTTCGTCCACTGGACTGCCTTGCCTGTGGGTACTAGGGTGTTCTGTCACAGGAGTTCCTGTGTCCCCCGCGTCACCGCAACCAGGGAAGTGGACGTCCATAAGGTGTTCCAGTGTTTCAAGGCTGCTTTCGGTGTGCCCTCCTCCTGGCTTTTCCAGAAAACCAGGAGGAGCCGGGTTTTTCGAGAGGCACCTTCTTAGTCGCGCGGCATCAGTAGTCGTTTCGAGGTCCTCGCAAAATTTGGACCACGAAACCTTCTTTGCCTTCTTTATCTCTTTCTTGAACGCATTGAAGTTGCGACGATATTCGTCCCAGTCCTCCGCGTTCTTGGTGAACTTCGCTTTATTGAAAGCTTTCCTAGCTGCTATCCTGAGCCGCCTTAGATCGGCCGTCCACCACCTTGGGTGTCGCTTGGAAGGTTTGCTCTCGGGACAGGTTGTTATGTAGCATTCGTTGAGAGACTTCGTTAGACAGAGGACCGTTCCCTCCAGTTGGTCCACTGAAATTGGCTCCACCGTGTACGGTGGACTCGCTCCAGACACCAACTGGCTGAATTTGTTCCAGTTTGTCCTACGAGGATTTCGATAAGGTTTTAGTGTCGGTTTGTTTAGGTTAATGGAGAATACGATGCGACAATGATCAGAAAAAGAGCATTTTGTCGAGACGTGCCAGCCGTCGACCCTAACATTGTTCGAGTTAGTTACAAGAGTTATATCTATAACCTCCTCCCTTATTCTATTGTAGAAAGTGGGGTGATTACCCTTATTACAGATAGTAAGTTTTGTGGATAATAAGTAACTAAAGAGTGACTCACCTCTATCGTTGGTGTTCGAGCTGCTCCACGCCGTGTGGTGAGCGTTGGCGTCACAGCCAGCCACCATATTTATCCCTCGTTGCTCCGCCCAGGCGGTTAGTTTCCTGAAGGATATTGACGGGGGATCGGGTACATCGTATGGCATGTATAAAGATGCGAGGATGAGGTCGGGTGCTCCCCGCTGCTCCAACATTGCCACTGTCATGTCCGAATCGCTAAATTGGGGAAGAAAGAGAATATTAGTGCTTTTCTTAATCAGAATACAGGTTCTAATTTTACCTTCGGTCTGTGGGGNTTCTATTGTAGAAAGTGGGGTGATTACCCTTATTACAGATAGTAAGTTTTGTGGATAATAAGTATCTAAAGAGTGACTCACCTCTATCGTTGGTGTTCGAGCTGCTCCACGCCGTGTGGTGAGCGTTGGCGTCACAGCCAGCCACCATATTTATCCCTCGTTGCTCCGCCCAGGCGGTTAGTTTCCTGAAGGATATTGACGGGGGATCGGGTACATCGTATGGCATGTATAAAGATGCGAGGATGAGGTCGGGTGCTCCCCGCTGCTCCAACATTGCCACTGTCATGTCCGAATCGCTAAATTGGGGAAGAAAGAGAATATTAGTGCTTTTCTTAATCAGAATACAGGTTCTAATTTTACCTTNCCAGCCACCATATTTATCCCTCGTTGCTCCGCCCAGACGGTTAGTTTCCTGAAGGATATTGGCGGGGGATCGGGTACATCGTATGGCATGTATAAAGAAGCGAGGATGAGGTCGGGTGCTCCCCGCTGCTCCAACATTGCCACTGTCATGTCCGAATCGCTAAATTGGGGAAGAAAGAGAATATTAGTGCTTTTCTTAATCAGAATACAGGTTCTAATTTTACCTTCGGTCTGTGGGGTGAGAAGTAGAAAGTCGCTAGTGGATAGACCTGTGACCCTCCCCGCAACTAGCCAGGGTTCTGGTATTAGGGCCACGTCCACATCTTCCTCACCCATGAAGAGCAGCAGATCCTCCGATGCTGCCCTGCAGTGATGCAGATTAATCTGCACCACCTTTAGGCTTTTCGGATTCTCTTTCAGCATCGGGGATGATCACCCTGAGGTGACCGATGCCATATCTTATTTGGCCGGCTTTGCGACGAAGGATCTGCAAGGATTGTGGACCGATCTTGATCCAAAGGTCCTTGCCGTTACCCTTGTCGCGAGCGCGGCCTCGGACAATCGTCCAGTCGTCAGGGATGACATCCACGTTCTGACATTTGATTAGGGCTAGTGAGGTCTCGTCCTCCACGAGGGGGGGCGGGATCCACACTCGCACTGTCGTACGGGATGGCACCTCTGAGAGCGGAACAACTTCTAGTCGTGCGTTGGCCCAAAGTTCATCTTGGTTGCGGACGCAGTTTGTTAGGAAGTCTAACGACTCCTTGTTACCGCATCCAACAACTTTGACTCCCTTCTGCCACTTGGCTCCATCAAACATACCAATGTTGTTGTTTTTGGTACGCTGGATTTCGCCAAGTAGTGCCCTCATGATCTTTTCCTCCAGGAGCAACCATTTGTCCGTCGGAATCTTTCCTTCCGGGTGATTCCGGTCTATGATTGCTACCTGGAGCTCTGGTGCTGAGCATAAGGTTGATGAAGTTTTCACCCGCTTCTGCTCAGGCTGTATCTTCTTGTCGCCAGACAGTTGTCTCTTCGGAGTGCGTGCAACCGGTCCCCTACCACCGGAGGCAATAGCAGCTGCCGACGTCGAGGCCTTCTCCCCGTCCAGCCGTGGGAACACTGGCCTCGCGGTCTTCGACACCTTGGGCGTCAGTGATTGCGACGGCTTGTTGTTTCCAACAGCGGACAGGGGAGCAGCTTTCTTCGTCGGCAGACTGCTACCGCCCTCAGAGGGGGGTTTGGTTGCAGCGTCCCTTTTATCGGAGTTTGTGGCTTTTCCAGAGACAGCGGCCTCACTTCCGGAAGCATTCGAGACTTTCTCCTCACGGAGTCGCTCATACTTCCGGACAATGTAGGCATGCTTCTTTTGAAGAGCCTTGTCCCTTGGCGTTAGAGTGGCGGGGTCGCGCTCTCGCAGTTTCGCGAGGAATCGACGAGAGCTTTTATACCCCATCTTTCTCTTCCGCTCTTTGTCCTTCTCCTTGTCGGGATTGGCATTGCCTTGAGGCTCCTTAACTCCTTCGGTTGCAGCCGGTCTTCCAGAATCATCGGACCCCAGACTGAGCTGGCTCAGTGCAAGGGAATCCGCCCAGTCGCGATCCTCCTCATCTGAGGAGTCTAGCAGTGAGTGGATTCGAAGATCCTGGGAGCCCGACTCGCCACTTTCGGATTGGCACCTCTGTTGCCTTGCCAATGTTTTTGCCTCAGTAGCTCGCCTATCATCCAAGCCCGGGGCAGACACCTGGATGATAGGGTCAACAGTAGCATTTCGATCGCTGGGGCCTGTTGTCACCACTCCAACGATAGGGTCTCCGGGGATTTTAGAACCCTCCTTTGCCGGATACTGAGGGCCGGGCTGAATAGACATTCCGGGGGGGGGTATTGCATTTTATACCTACTGCCAGGTGAAGGTGTCCTGCCGCCCACTATGGGTCAGACGCAGACCAGGGAGCCGCCCCACTGGGGAACAGACGCTTCTGGATTTGTCGGTGCGTTTTCAAACGCGAAGATTGGGGTCCCGTACGTAGTGGTCCACCCGTCATCCTGAGCGTTCTGGTCGTCCTGAGCGTTCGTCAATGCAAGTCACGTACAGTCCGGGTCCAGTCCTCACTACGGGAGCTCAGCCTTGAGCGAGGATATACCGCCTCGCACCGGTCGACAGAGCCTCGTTAGCGATAACAGGGATCACCAAGCCTTGACGGGCAGTGGGTGAGGTTGTCGTTTGGGAAGGATAGGTTATAGATTCACTTCACTCCCCCATTAGATCCCCATTACGAAAGTCCTGACTTAATGCTTTATTAGCTCCTACAAAATTCGACCATTGTCCGCTGAAAATGCCGCTAGAAAGGTGGAAGCGGATAGATCGTTCGTTGCTTCCAGGTGTATTGCCTTCGTCGGGAGGCACACGAAAGCAGTATTGGTAGAGGGGGCGGGAAACTTCCGTTCGTTCAGGTGGGAGTGCTATAATAAGTTGCTCTAGTGTCTTTTTTTCTGTAAATAAGGCAAACTGTACAATTATGTATTGCGCTTTTATTAATATTTTAATCCGTATGATCCAAAATTCTGCACTCAGAAGTCTCAGCATGAGTTGAGTTCCTCCATGCAGGAAAATCAGGTGTGAGAATCTGACTATGGCAGCTCCGCTAGCTTTAGTCTCCCTCCAACTCTCATGATTCCATTTCTATCGAGAAAGGGATTAAGACCGTTGAGGGGACTCTTTGCGCTCACTGGCCTTGATGCTTCAAGTGCCTGATATTCATTGGAGTAGTACCGCTTCTGCGCTAAAAGGTTCAAGCGCGTTTTGACCTGTCGTACTTCATCGGAAGTCACTTGCGTCGTCTCCCCTCGTGGAACCAATTTATGTACGGGATGCGTTTTATAATAAAACTGAAAAGCCCGTGCTATTACCCGAATTGCTCGAGAGAAACCCAAAACTCTTTCCAAAAGGTCAGGCGGCTGTGTGGCGATTGTGTGGATGCGCACGGCCTTTTGTTCTAAATCAGTTTTCATGGACCCCTCATCCATCTTTTTTGGCCATTCCGATGGTTGTTCTTTCAACCACTTTGAGCCATGCCACCGTAGTGTGCTCTTTACCAGTTCTTGGGGTGATGCGCCGCGGCTACCGAGATCTGCTAGGTTATCATTCGAATTGACGTAATTCCATCCTCTCACATCAACCAGTTCATCGATTTTTGTGATCCTATTCGCCACGAAAGTCGTCCAACAACAAGGCGGCTTCCTCAACCACGAGAGCACGATGGTGGAATCGGTCCATTTGTAGATCAGTGGCTGGGCTACGTAAAACTTCGGAAGTAAAGCATTGATTAATTCTGCTAATAGTAGTGCCCCGCACAACTCTAGTCACGGTAGAGAGACGGTTTTCACGGGCGCTACCTTCGTTTTACCTACAAGTAAATTTACAAACGGGATGGTGTTTGAGTTTCGTTCGCGCACTCTAACGTAAAGGGCTGCTGCATAAGCCTTCTCTGATGCATCACAAAACCGATGATCAATTTCGTTCCAAGGTGTGAAATTAATCCACCTTGGAATTTTAGTCTCTGAAATATGGATATAGTTTTTAATAAATGGCTCTCAACGCTGGTAGAGGACTCGAGGTAAATTATCACCCCAATCGATCTTGGTTAGCCATATGTCTTGCATAAGGATTTTTGCTTCTACCACAATGGGGCCTAACCACCCTGCATGGTCAAATAATTTTGCAACGCATGATAGAACCTCCCGTTTTGTGTAGTTTGGCTTTACTGGGATCTCCTTTGCGTTAAAATGAAACGTGTCGTGAGCAGCATTCCATCGAATCCCTAACATTCTCGCCTCGGTCATGTCGTCGATTTCCAAAAAATCCTCCTTCAACAGATGAGCCTTGGGCAAAGCTGACAGGATTTCCCTGGAGTTCGATGTCTACTTCCGGAGGGGAAATCCAGCTTCCTTCAGCGCATCTATGAGTTCATTGCGCGTCGAATCGCTGTCTCGGTATCATAAGCCCCAGCCAGTACTAACATCTTCTGCTAATTTGAGAAGAGTTCTTATTGCCAGATATGGGGCATAGTTGACTCCAAACGTCACAGTTTGCAACTCATAATCCACCAGCGCCACATTTTGTGATTGTCTGAAAAGAATTCTGGGGTATCGTGTGTTATCGGAATGCAGCTGAATCTGCCTATACATCTTCTCTATGTCCGAGTTGAAAACATATTTGAAAAACCGCTATTTCATCAACAAGGCGACGAGATCGGCCTGCAGAACCGGTCCTGGGTAGAGCACATCATTTGAACTTGCCCCATTCGAAGATGGACTGGATGCATTGAACACCACTCGAACCTTGGTAGTGATGCTGCCCGGTTTGATGACTGCATGATGGGGTAAGTAGTATGTCCCTGATCACGGCTCACGCACGGTGCTGTCCACTGGCTTCATATGACCGAGCGTAATGTATTCTCGTAATACCCGATGATATTCTTCCTTCAGCTCCGTCCTCCTCATCATCGATTCTTCGTTGCGAACAAATTGATGCGCTGCATTCGTCCGTGAATACCCAAGACTGATATCTGCTGGTAACTCCTGTCGAAATGGTAATGCTACTACATAACGCCCTTGGTCATTTCTTAGCGTTGTCTTTGCGAAACATTGCTCACAGAACGCTTATTCAGGAGTAACTTGTTTTTTGTTCAGAACTTGCTCAAGTTCCCAGAAACGGGTTAGCTGAGAGCTGGAAATTTCAATAAAAAACGACATAAAGGAACTACTTGTCCTAGTAGTCTGAGGAACAGGACCTGCCAGTACCCAAACAAAAACTGTCTCCTATGCCAGCAGGGTACCCAAAACATTCTTCCTAATTTGTTCTTTCATAATAGCTGGATACAAGTCCGCAGCAATTATCATGTTGGCCTGCTGACTTTTGTGGAAATTAACATCGGCTAATTCTATAGGGGGCTAATTCTATTCTACTTGGTCCACTGAAATTTGGGGGAGGTTTCCTGTCAGTTGAGGTAGAATCAGGCCTCTTGCCTCAATTATAAACTGGGGGTCGGCAGGTGAACCTAAAACAAATTGTGCGAGCTTTCGCACTTTAGCCGATAGTGTCGCATTTACTCCACATATATTTGTGTCAATAGGTCGAGTGGGGAGATTGATAAATCTTTGTAGCCGCTCTGTCATGAAAGTCCCTTCGCAACCCGAAACAAGGAGAGCCCTACCTTCGTAGTCCACTCCTAAGTGCCAAATGCGGGCTGTGAGAAGTGACTGTGATGGCCCGTTAATTTTTTTCCGAACGACAACGCTGATGCTCGACTTGGTCCTGCCTTAGGCACTCGTGTACTTTGGATGTCTGAATCCGTCTCCAAGGTCTGATACTTACTCGAAAGGTAGTTATCCAAATCCTCCCACCTTGGAGTTTCAGCTTTGTCAACGATTCCCTGCTGCCACAAAGCTAAAGTGTTGTCTGGTAATCTGCTGGAAACTAAAAACACAAATATAGCATCCCAGTTCGCGATATCTATTCCATACATTTGCAGGACTGCGATACAATTATTGACTGTCAGCTGCCAATTTTTAATATCCGTACCACGCTCAACTGTATTGAGGTGGTACAATTTTTCAACCGGAGTTAACCGCGAATTATTTATGTAAATGGCCGTGAATAAATTCCTAAAGGATGGCCACGCCATATAATCACCATAAAAAATCTGCGTATCACAAGGAGGAAGGTGAAGGCTTGACCGCTGTGTTGGCTCAGGCTCACGGTTTATGGCGTTAACGTTGAGGAACTTGGCTGAACAAAAGTCAAATTATGGATGGTTCCACCCATCAGCGCCGCATAAGTCAGGTAAGTTGTATAGCAATCCTGGTATTTACATTCGGCCAAACTCATGGCCGCAACACCCGTACTGTCTTCAGACAAATTCCGCGAATATGAATCTAAAGAGTCTTTGACTTTCGCCCACAGTGCCTTAAGCTCCTCCTTCTGTATCTCAAGTGAATTTATCTTTAAGAGCTTTCTTTGATATATTTATATATCATTTTGCAAATTTCCGAGCTAATATCGCCTTATCAGCATGAATTCATAAAAGGTAGATCAACTTTTGAAAACTTAGCGTTATTTTTAAATTTTGTTCTAAAACAATTTGAAAACGGTCACCAATGCGATGCCATATTCACTGATTTCTCGAAAGCCTTCGATAAGGTTAGTCATACATTACTACTTAAAAAGCTGGAATCAATCGGAGTGCACGCAAATATGCTTAAGGGGTTTGCATCCTATCTTGTTGATAGGACCCAATTCGTTCAAATTAATAATACTAAATCCGATGTAATTAAAGTCACCTCGAGGGTCCCACAAGGCAGCCATCCGGGTCCGTTACTTTTCATGGTTTATGTTAATGATATTCCGGACGTTTTCCCAACATCGCATTGTTTAATGTATGCAGATGATCTAAAGTTATACAGCCGCATAGAAAGCGTGTCCGACTGCATTAGTCTTCAAGAAGACTTGCAAAGACTGAACTCATGGTGTGACGCTAACTCGTTGCCTCTTAACGTTGGTTAATGTCAATTTATGTCCTTCAATAGACGCAAAGCAACAGTTGACTACCACTATAGGTTAGACACTGCATCACTTACAAACATTTATGAAAAGAAAAATCTGGGAGTCGTGTTTACATCGAAAATGTCCTAAACATACCGATTTTATGATCACCAAGGCGAGGTCGATGCTTGGCTTTGCGATAAAGAATTCAATTGAATTTCAGGACCTCTTCACACTTAAGAGCTTATATTTCTTATTTATGGGATCCCTTCTACTCGGGTTCATCTTCAAGGGTAGAAAAGGTCCAAAAACGCTTTACCAGATACGCAATTCACTTCCTCCGGTGTAATTGTAGCATTCCCGATTATAATAGTAGGTGCCTTTTATTGGCATTACCTTCATTATAAATACGTAGAAAAATTTCCTCAACCATGTTTATTAGGGACATAGTCACCAGCCATGTCACGTGCCACTTCTTGCTTGAACTAATTCTTTTCAATTGTCTTGCTCGGGATCTCAGATTCAGTGACATGTTCCGGTTACCAATTCACAAGACCAACTTTATGTGTAATGAGCCGCTTACGCGTTGTCTGAAGCAGTCTAACCAAATTTGTAAAAATTTAGACATTTTCTCGAATTCTCGTGATAGCTTTAAGTCTAACTTCTGGAGCTGCATTTCTTAAATTGTAAATAATCTTTTTTATTCATATGCACTTTCGCATATTGTATTTTGCACATGTACCTTATTACTCATTATACCTATTTTGTAGTTAATTTTTTATTTTTTTTTTCCTTTTCTTTTTTATTTAACTTTATGAATCTATCTGAGTTGTACTCTAATTGAATTGAATAAATAAATAAATAAATAAATAAATAATTTCTCACCCCAGCTACACTCGTTCGGTCGGGTCTTGGTATTGGCGCAGCTTATTCTGTCGGCTAAGCTGATTGGGCTGGAGCTCCTGGTCACTATCTGCTGGCGCTCCTGACACTGGATATCGGCTGCACACACACTTAAGCACTTATTTAAAATTTTTATTTTATTTTTTATTTTTTTCTCTTTTTTCACTAAATGGATGTGATCTCGGCAGTGGCGTAGCCAGGATTTGGCTTTGGGGGGCCGGGGGTTGCTGAAACAAAATTTCCATCGATAACTTAAATTTGTGACACACAATGGCTAGAGGCGTCGCCTGATTGCATTCCTTCATATATTTATGTATGTGCCAATTTTACCGTTATATATTTTTTATCTACTCGTTTGTTGCATGGGGTATTCATGCTTTATTTAAATTTGAAAAATTAAATTACTATACCGTTTTAAAAATCTGAAAATTCACTGCGGAAAATTTTTTTATTCTCTTTTTGTCTTCGCCTTCTCATTTTTGCTTTTATAAGTTTTGAAAAAAGGTTTTAACGAACCATTATATCACATTCCTATGCAAGTTTTGAAAGAATATTTTCGATACTAAATTTTATTAAAACCAAATGTTGAAATGAGCTTCATATAGAAACAATCTCATCGTTAATTAAGAAAGAGATGTTCTTAAATATCATAACTTTACGACACTCACATATTGACTAGATTTGACTATTTATTTTATTATATTTTAATTTGAATTATTTGTTTATAAAAATATAGTTTATTCCTTAACAAACACTAAATGAAAATAAGTTTAATCTTTGAACAACATTAAAACAATCGACAAACTTTCGTAAAAATTTCGAATTTTCTATTTCAATTTTATCTCTTAATATTTTGCAGTTTTTTTAGCTCATTCAATTTTAGTCTAATAAAGTGCAAATTGAAAGTAGCTGTGATTTACAGTTGATGTATGGCATATTTTTGACGATGTCGGTAATTTTCTTCCATATTATCTAAGTATGTTCGACGATTTTCTTAATGAAGAAAATGAGCAACGCCTTCATAAAAAAAAAATACTAAAACTCAACGATAAGTCGCAGCTATCTAATTTAAACTTGCGCTTTATTTGAATTGATCGGGCTACAAAACTGCATAAATATGTACTTCTAGGAAATCTAATTAAAAAGCTTTACGAAAGTTCTTTGATTTTTTTAATGTTGCGCAAAGATTAAACTTTGGATTATACGGTTTTGTTAAAGTGTAAACTGCATTTTTATAAACAAATAATTAAAATTATATAATTTTAAGATAAATGGCCAATCTAGTTAACATGTATAAAGTTTTGATAAGCACTTGAAATGTCAAGTTTTAGTACTGAATTCAAAGAAGATGTCTCTTTTATCCATTCATAATAACTTAAAAAAACTTGTTTGTTAAGAAGTGTATCTTAAAATATCTGCCTTGACATTTATGTTAAAAGTGTAAAATATGTAAATGTACCTACATAAACTTTCCCGTGAATACCATCAAACCATTGGTCTTGAAGGGAATCTATGTATGCATGCATGCATATGAGCAAATTAAAAAGTCGATTATATTTCTTTTATCAGTGCCCTGCTAACCAGGGACTTTCACCGCAATTGCACTACCCTGCTATTTCAGGGTTTTAACTTTTAAGCAGCTTTTTTTGCGTTCTTTGCTCAGTGCCGTGCTAATCAGGGACTTTCACTGCACTTGCACTGCCCTGCTAATCAGGGACTTCAACTTTTAAGCACTTGTTTGCGTTTTGTACTTTCACCGCACTTGCACTGCCCTGCTAATCAAGACTTTCACTTTTTTAGAAATTTGTTGCGGTTTGCGCTTGTTTCCCTGCTTTTTAGGGTCTTTTACTGCACTTTCACTGCTTTTCAGGGATTGTCACGCACCTTCACTGCCCTGTTAATCAGGGACTTGCACTTTTAAGCGATTTTTTGGCGTATTGCGCTCGTTGTCCTACTTTTTAGGGCCTATTACCGCACTGTGACTGCTTTTCAGGGATTTTCACGCACCTTCACTGCCCTGCTAATCAGGGACTTGCACTTTTAAACGAATTTTTGGCGTATTTTGCTCGCTGCCCTACCTTTTAGGGTATTTTACCACACTTTCACTGTTTTTCCGAGATTTTCACGCACTTTCACTGCCCTAATAATCAAGGACTTGCACTTTTAAGCACCTTGTAGTGTCTTTTAATTTTTATTTGCACACAATTGTTTTTGATATATACATATATTTATATATATATTAGGGCGGGTCATAATTTCGTCAATTTCGAGCCTGCGCATTTTTAAAAGAAGATATCTTATATATAAAAATTAATTGCTGTCCGTTAGCCTCGCTAAGACTCGAAAACAGCTTGACCGATTGGAATATTTTTATTTTTTTTGGTTTGTTTTTTATAATATCCGGATGGTTAAAACCAGAAAAATAGACAGTTGCCACCTCTTTAAAAATTTCAATATAAGTAAATTAATTACATAAATTAGATATTGCAATATGGGTGTCAAAAGAAAGAGGTTATGAAGGCTTACAGGCGAAAATATTTTTGAGGGGGGTTGCCACCTGTTTCAAAATTTAATTAAATGAAATTGATAAGATAAATTAAATATTGCAATATGGGTATCAAATTAAAAAGGTTTAAGAAGGCTTACTACTGAAAATATTTTTGAGTCGAGTTGCCACCAATTTCGAAAATTTAATTCAATTAAGTTAATAAGATAAAGTATGTATGTATTATAATATAGGTGTCGAACGAAAAGTATTTGAAAAATTATTGATTAAGAAATATTTTCTATAGGCCTGCCACCTACCTGAGCGGTAAAAACTAAAAGCCATACTCGCAAATATTATTCAAAGCTCTTGAGGCTCGCATCAATGTGGAATACTGTAACTCCGTCAAGTTAGTGTTTATTGATGGCAAACAAAGTACTATCATGTTTGGCAATGATATCACCCCATCGAACAATGCACTTAGCCTCGATATAAAAAGAGAACAAAAGCCGAAGTATTCGCCGTAGCAGTTCACACAAATGTTCCACAATTGAACTAACAAAAAAATATGGCCTATGAATCTTTTATAGAAGCTGTGAACACTGGAGTAAAATTTAAACAAAAAAACAAAACCGACTTCAATTCTCATATACAAATTTAAGTGTACCATTATTTTCTTCATGGCCCAATTATCGGATCTACACTCAATTAGTAGGAGACTACCTCTGAGGAACCACCTTTCCTTTCAAAAAGAATTATAGAAAACGGATAACGTAGTCCAAAGTTACGCGGTAACATACATAAAAACATATTCCGACGAATTGATAAAATATGCAGATTAATATTTAATAAAGTGTTACGGATATATTTTTTTTAATACAAACCTGTGCTTGGGAGTTTATTGATACGAAAAATTAATTTCTGATATCTATTTTTTATTGAAAGAACCGCAAGATTGCACTACAAAGCAAATTACATATTTTTTACTATTGTAACGGGAGAAGTTACTGTATGTATTTTTTTATATGTACAGTGTCGAACAAAAGTTTTGGCGCAGTAAATTTTCGCATTACATATATGCAAAATTTTTAATTTATTTCCGATAATTTTTTATAAAAACATAGTTCATACTTAATGTGGCCAACCGTACTTCTTTCGGAAGTACAGTACTTCTTTTTTCGCTCTTGTACTTTGTACTTTGAAGTACAGTCAAATGTACTTATTTGCGATATTTTGTACTTCAGGAGGAAGATTTTGTAACCAGTTAGCGACAATTTTCGGATCGCTATCGCACTTTTTGACGCATGATATAAATGTTTTTGCGTCTAAAAGTGCGATAGTGATTCGAAAATTGTCGCTAACTGGTTTCAGAATCTTCCCCCAGGTCCTGTAATTCTCCGATCTTCTGGACGATCGTCACATGGTCTGGGCGATAATTTCGTTGAAACCATTAAAGTCGCCGCGGACCGATGGCATCATACCTGCACAGCAGCGAAGGACTCTGAAGGTGTCGTGCGATTGGTTGGATCCCATTTATGCGAACTGCGTGAGGACCGGGTACATCCCGAAGGCTTGGAGTTCAGCCCGAAGGGCGGAAAAGGCGCACATGTTTCCCCTAAGTATTTTAGGTCAATCAGTCCCTCTTTGTTTTTGCTAAAAACTCTAGAGAGACTAATAGACCTCTGCATAAGAAACGCGATTGCTTGTGACTGTCTTTCAAGAGCTCAGTATGCTTATTGCAAGAAGAGGTTGGTGAATATCGCCCTGCATACATTGGTAAAGTGGTCATAGGAACTTTTCACGCATAAAGATTATGCAGTAGGGGCCTTCTTCGATATCGAGGGGGCCTTCAACAATGTCACACCAGAGGCAACAGTCGATATAAATATTCATAATCAGGGGGTCGAAACCAACCTAATAAGGCTTATCTACAGCTCACTACCGCGAATAGAACTGTCGCGGCGGAGTGGGGACGCGCCTGCACTCAATGCAGAGTCATTTGGAGCACTCCACAAGGTGGTGTTCTCTCTCCCCTGCTCTGGATTGCGGTTGTAAAAGACCTTCTAGAGAAACTGGATAAAGTGGGCTGTCGGGTGATCGCCTATGTAGATGATGTGGAAATTTTGGTTAAGGGACGATTTCTAGACACCATTTTTGTTCTGGCTCAGGGTACCTGAACCAGGTAACTAGGTGGGCGATCAACGGCGGCTGTCGTGGAAGCCTAATATTGAGGTAAGGTAAGAAAGGTGTCGGTTGCCTTGTACTTCTGTAGGGGTCTCTCGCCCAAATTAATTCATTAGCTCTAGGAAACCAGATTTAAGCCTATATTGTTTCAGGGAGCCCTTCTCTGGTGGAACTTACTAGAGAAGGCTACACTTGTAAAATAGGAATTAGCGGAGCATTAGGAACCACACCTACACTGGCGCTTAACATACATATGTTGAACACGGCGCCTGCGGATATTGCAGACAGAATTGTCGCAGCACGATCTGCTATTGGGCTTAGGGGAACCGGGTCCTTTCGTGACATAAAAAAGGAAAAGATGTTTCTCTGCTGCAGCAAATGTTTTAATAGGGCACTTTTAAACATGTTACCTCTCAAGGGCTAGTGATGGGGGTTCTGACAGGCCATTATGCGATTGGTATTCATGCATTGAGACTTGAAATTTCAACTGATCCTCGCACTTTTCAACAAACACTGAGCTCTCAGGGATCGAAATTAGCCGCATTCGAAATTTCATAATCGACTCGCGGCGTTAACTTAACCTAACCTGTACTTCTTTGTGCTATAAAATAGTTGGTCACATTATTCATACTACACTAAAACACATAAAAATCAAATGTGTAAACTTTGTGAAAAACTCAAGAAAATTTAATAAATCAGCATACTAATTTGCAATTTTATATTCAGATTTTCAAGCAACTTCAAACCTGCATAAACTAAAATTGAATGGATTATTAAACTGCATACTTGGAATTTTTCTAAATAATACTTTGCCAATATTGCGAAAAATTTACTGTGCCAATACTTTTGTTCGTTACTGTAAGTAAATAAACCCTTAACTTTAAAAAACCAAAAAAAAAAATTTACAATATTTCAAAATTATTTTACGAACCATAAATTTTTTTATGATTAACAATGTATTTATATTTTTTTTTTGGTTTAAGATCCTTTTTTCTTTCAACACGAGGTATCTTTTTTCTAGTTTCTATTGTCATAGCCATAACTCCCTCTCTATTTTTATCAATCAATCAATCAATTAATAAATTTTATAATTTTTTTTTTGGCATTTTTCCTAAATAAAAGTAGAGCATTATAAAACTTGTATAACACCAAATGTTTATCAAGCTTAGGATTTTGTGTTATCCGGGCAGGCTTATTAATTTAACCAGAGAATATGTTTTCTTTATTAAGTTTACCCAGTGCCCCATTTTAAACTGCTACCTGTACTGTATCAGCGGTTAAGACTTGATAAATTTTTATTTAAAATTTTCGGAAAGGAATAAGCGAGTCGATGAAAAATATATAAACCGTAAGAACGGCCCATATATATGTATATGAAAGAATACACACATGCGACGACTCTAGCCATTGTATGTCACTCCTTTAAATTATAGTTATTTTTTTCTTATTGTATTAAAAAAATAACGTTCGTAACACTTTAGTAAATATTTATCCGTATATTAACTGAGTATATATATATTAAAGACTAGAAGATGACCCGGTGAACTTCACATCATCTATAATTTATTTGAATTTAACTTTGATCAATTATAACAAATCTTCAAAATGCAATACAATGAGATTACTAATACTGCCTGCTGTTATAGCTGATAAAAGATTCCACACCTATAAGATGTGCCACGCCCCTTTTTACAAACTCATTTATATACATATATCTTTCCATAAGCACCTAACATAGGTATCTGTGCATTTCAAATTTCGAGTTCATGTGATTATAATTCCGAAGTTAGAGCTGAATAAAAATTTTCACTATTTCCCCCTCCCCCCCTTGGCGAGTTTAAATTGTTTTACCCTATTATATGTCCAGGAGTCATGGCAACACTTTGGCAAAATTTTATTCGATTCTGTACATCCGTTCAGGCTGCAACCTGGTGCATACATACATACATACTTCCACAAATATATAGTAGATTTGCTTTGAAGCGCCATCTTACGGTTCTTTAAATAAAAACTAGATATCAGAAATTAATTTTTCGTATCACAAAACTCCCGAGCACAACTCTTTATTACAAAAAAAAAGCATTCCTAACACTTTAGTAGATAAATATTAATCTGATTATGGACTTAGTATTAATTAAAAATATTTTCTTTTAAAATTGCGCAGGCTCGAAATTGATTTTAGAGCTATGGTCTAAAGGGCTTCCGAATCTGCTAGGAACGATGTCGAAAAAAAAATTGGCCCGCCCTAATATATATGCATATATATCTATAACCTTGGCCGTTGCAGTTTTGAGTAGCGGGCTTTTACTGGTTTGTCGTCTGAAGTGAGAGGTCATCGTGAGGATTGTGCGGAATATTTCTGGGAGAACGGAGAAACTGGTGGCAGATCTGTCTGGTGGTTTATCTATTTTGTGAAAAATTCATTTTTGATTAAATTGTTTAAATTTCAATTAATAAGTGTACATTTTTAAGCATAGTTTTCAAAAGCCAGACAAATTTTTGTACACCTGTGTAGGGGTGTGTGTGTTGCAGCCTTTTATGAATTTTTCGGGTAAGTGCTTTAGCTGAAAATTTTTGTATAAATAGCTGTACTTTCATTTAAAATGGCGGACGCCATGGCATTGCAAAGCGAAGCCATCATGGCCGACTTGTCTGATGGACAAAGGCCTGCTATGATGGTGACGCCAAGCGAAGCCTTCATGGCCGGCGTGTCTGGTGGACAAACGCCTGCTATGATGGGCAAAGGCAGGAAGCACAAAAAGAAAAAAGATAGGCCTAATGTTAAAAGGAAAAAGAAAAATTGCAAAGATGATGCAAATGCGTTGATTGAGGGATTCTCTGACTCTATTGAGGAGGAAAATTTTGATGGTGGTGCTTTGGCTCTTCCTCAGCTTAGTGGCATGCTTGTGAAAAGAGGCACTTACAGTTTAATCCAAAATGATATGGTTAAAGATGGGGTAAGGGGGCAGCAAGGTGCAGTTGTAACAAAGAGTGTTGTTCAAAGTGATGACCCGGTAGCAATGGGATTATGTTTAAACAATGAGGAGGTACAGATGGTAGGAAATGTTACAAGTGGTGAAGAAAATATGCTTTGTAACTATGGTATGAGCGATGCAAATATTTTGAGCTCGAATGTGGGAAATGAGAAAGTGTTGATGGTGGCTGATGGAAATGCTGGTGGTAAAGCTGTGCAGGTTATGGAAGCTGGTGGTGATAACATGCAAGCGGAAGGTGCTAGGGGCTTTTTGGGTCGTAGTGGGTCTCAGGTTGGTAAAAATTTGGGTGCGTATCCTAAAGAGCAATTGAAGGGTAGTTCCTCAAATGTGGGAGTTAGTGATTTGGCAGAGGTGTAAGTCAACTATATCAGGCAGACTATAAAGGCCAAGCTATAGTTTTGATGGATACGTCAAATAGTTTAAAGTTTGAAAACAAAAAAAAAAAGAGAAACGGCTTGTTCTTATTTGATAAAATAAGAAAATTAAATGTGAAAGGTATGGACAATATTTTGGCGATTGGTAAATCGTTGTATAAGGTTTTCTTTGATTCTGTTAAAAATTCTATCAATGGTGTTAGCAATTGCGAACTCAGGGCGATGGGTATTCGGGTATTCATTCCCAGGAGTTTCACTGAAACATATGGGGTGATTCGCCAGGTGCCTTTTGACTTTTTGGAAAACGAAATTTTTAATAATATTCAAGCGAGCATTGAAGTTAAGTCTATATCTCGCATCACTAGGAGGGATCCTGCTAACAAAGACAAGTTTGTACCTACGTTGTCTATTAAGATTGGCTTCGAGTGTAATGAATTACCTGAGTCCATTAAGATTTTCTGCGTAAATTTTAAAGTAAACAGCTTCTTCCCCAGAGCTAAGCAATGCTTTAATTGCGGCAAACTGGGACATACCAAGCTTTCTTGTAGAGCCAGGAATCGCTGTATAATATGTGGTAAAGATGATAGGTGTGTAGGTAAATGTACGAGCAATAATATAAACTGTATTTTGTGTGGGAGCAATAACCAAGTTTCGGTTAACAAAGACAAGTGGGAAAGTGGGAGCAAAAAGTGATTGAGGTTATGACCGTTAAAAAAATGTCCAAACGCGAAGTGTATGACACCTATGGTGACTCCTTGTCTGATAATAGGTTTGCAATCCTGGATGAAAAAGATAATTGTCCAAGTCTAAGTAAAGGTGAAAGTAACATTCAGAATAACGAAGTTATTGTGAATAGAGTGTTCACAAGAAGAAAGTACAACCAAGTGGTTAAATATAATATTAGCCAGCGCAAGGATTTATCTAGCAAGAAGATAATCAGGGTTAAAGAAAACACTGCACGAGTTTCTGATAGTCCAAAGTGGGATAAAGTGACTGAAATAGAAAAGTTACTAAACCTCTTAATGGAGAAATTTAACATTGTAGTGGACGAACCGATCGTTAAGGTTTTGAATTATGCTATAATGGTTAGTATGAATGATAGACTACGTATTAACTCTAACAATGATGTCGATTAAAATTATGCAGCTTAATTGTCAGAGCATAAAAGCGAATAGAAGTTAAATTGATTATTTTAATGAACACAACGATATTGATATTGTGGTCCTCCAAGAGATGTTCTCGCTTGGGAATATTAGGGAGGGGCACAAATTAATGTATTTTAACTTATTAATTAAAAACAAAGTGGATGGCTATGGTGGAGTAGCCATTGGAGGCAGGAAAAACATTAGATTGCAGCGTGTGAGATTTAATACAAATCAAGATATAATTGTAGCAAGAACTACTAATCTTGATAAAAACTTAATAATAGTGTCTGCATATTTTTAGAGACTTAGACTTTTAATTTTTTTGGAGGGTAAGGAGGAGGTTCTTTTACTTGGCGATTTTAATGCCAAAATGCGTACCTGGGAGAGTAATAGGGATGATCCAAAGGGGAGAGTTCTTATCAATGCTACTACGAAAGCTGCTATGGTCTGTTTGAATGATTGTAGGCCTACCTTTGCTGTAGGTAGAGTAGGTCAGAGAGGCCGTCGGTACTTGATCTGTCTTTCTGGAATATAAGTGGGAATGTGTACTGGGAATGCATATGTCGGTGGTAGCCATCATCGGCCAATTGTCATAACCAGGGAACGGATTTTTAGGACCTAAAAACCTATAAAAAAGGCAAAATATAATAACGACATAGGCTGGAAAAGGCAAAATAAAATACCGAAAAAGGCAGGAAAAGGCATTGGGTATTTCACAAAATGCAAAAAAAGACAAAACAAAATAGTGAAAAGGCAGGAAAAGGCACTAGGTATTGGAAAAGAAGCAAAATTAAGTGCCTTTTCCTCGCCTTTTACATTTTTATCCACACCCCTTATTGAGACAAAGCCTACGTTAGCTGAGAAAACAGCTTTGAATTTTTCCAACACCAATTTGGCAAGAGGTCCCTGCGCTTCTATAAGCCGCATGGGAATGTGTATATTTTTTAATCTTAAAAAAAAAAATTGTAAATGCTATAATCACTTTTTTGAAGGTAGAAAAGGCAAATATCTTGAAAAAGGCAAAAAAAGGCAAATATTTTAAAAAGGCAACATTAAATGTCTATATATATGGAATCAGGGAAAGCTTAGTCGTGCACATTCTTAATCGAATATACTCTATCTCCTTAGCAGAAAAAAAGGCAATTTCCATAAACTCCGTTCCCTGGTCATAACTGTTGAAAACCTTTCCAAAAGACCTAACATGTTTGTACAAAAAAGAAAACTGGCAAGTGCGCTGTCTGCGGTGTGTGTGGATGGTGGATTGGACAACATAGTAAATGAAGTAAAGAATCAAATTAAAAAAGGATCAATTGATCTGAACACGGTCAAAAACACACCAAAAGCGTGGTGGAACCATGACCTGAAAAAGAGGTATAGACTGAAATTGGAGGCCAGGAAAAAGGCCAGACAAACTAACAGTGTGCGGGATTTTGAAAAATTGCGACAATGTGAAGTAGAGTGGAAGAAGGAGGTTAAAATTGCTAAAAGCAATAGTTATAAGGAGAGAATCATGCAGTTAAATGAGTGTCCGAATACGGTTGAAGCATGGAGATTTGTTAATCAGGTTAAAGGCAGTAGAAGGTGTTCAAAGTGGTCAGTGGAAGACAATGGCAGGTATCTTTTGCATCTGAGGGATCAGGTTGAGCAGCAAAATAGTAATAGTGGATGGCAAGTTGTAGGGAGCTCCAGCGTAGTGAACACTAACGACGCTTATATAAGTTTTTCGTTGGAAAACCTTAAAGAAATACTGAGGCGGAAAAAGAAGTCTGCGGGTGGTTGTGACAATATCACTTTTGAAATGGTGAAAAATCTTCCGGATGAGATCAAATTACTTTTTGTGAAAGAGTTAGAAAAGTTGTTTAATAATAATGAGGTTAAGGAGGATTGGAGAATTATAAAAATTGTGCCTATTCCCAAGTCAAATAGAGATTCAAAAATTCAAAAATTTTAGACCGATCTCACTGCTGTCGGTGGTAGTCAAATGTTTTTAAACATGTTAGTGAAAGAAAAATTATATGACTGGGTTGAGCTTAAAGGCATTATGCCGCAAAATAGCTTTGCCTATTGCAAAGGTAAGTCTGCGGCAAAGTGTTTAAATGAATGTTTACACTGGACGAGTAGGCAAAAGCAGCAAAATAGGATAGTTTTCATGTGTGTGTTGGACGTTTCGGATGCGTATAACTGTGTGGACATTGCGTTACTAGGGGAAATTCTAGCTGGGTTTGGGGTAGAGAGTAAAATTTGCAACTGGGTCGTAAATTTCTTTTCTATAAGGGTTTTGATGCTGGGTAAAGACCGTGTTGAGGTATCAAATGGGCTTGCTCAAGTGAGTTGCTCACCACCGATTTTGTTCAACTTATACACTGCAGGTGTGCATTGCTTGGGCACTGCTAACGTAAAATTGATCAATTTGCTGGCTATTTCACCTTTGTATGTAGTGGTAAGAATGACACTGAGGCAATTGAAACTCTGGAGGTCAAATTAAATGACTTCAGGACTATGTTAAATAGTTTGAATCTTAGTATAAATGCTAGCAAAACAAAGTTTCTAAGAATGAACTCCATGGGTAGGAAAGTTTTCTCTCTCCGGCTAAATGGTGTCGAGGTGCGGCGAGTTAAAAGCATCAAATGGTTGGGCAGAACTATCTGTGCAAACGCGTCTATTGGGGAACATGTGGTGAATATTAAAAGTGCTGCCAGCTCCAGCAAAAACCTCATCAAAAAACTTACTACCATAAAGAGTGGGTTGGAACCCAAAGTGGCAATAAACTTTTACAAGTCCTTTGTTAGGAGCAAGGTTGAGTTTGCAAACACCACGTATGCAAATGCTCCGCGTGTCTTCAATGCCAAATTGCAAGGTATCCACAATGATAAGCTAAGGAGATGTCTTGGGCTCCCCCCGAGCTCGCCTGTCCATGCTAGATATGTTTTGGCGGGGGAACTCCCTCCACCAAAAAAAGCGGGGTGGCTAGCTGCCAAGGAATTGGGCAAGCGATGATTGGACAAAGTGATCCCGTTAAGTCGAGTTATAGCTTTATATACAACAAATTTGAAGAGTTTTTTAACAATATTAATGTAAATGTGACTTTCAGCAAGCATACAAATTTTCAGGTAGAAATGTCATCTTTGACGAAAGCAGTGAGCTGCTAAAGAGCCTTTGGCCAAAATAGATGATCTTAAAGATAGTGACTTTTATATCGTAGCGACTGATGCGTCAGTAGTAGATGATGCGATGTGGGATGCCTTTTATGATCCGCAGTAAAATATATCTGAAAGTTTTAAGCTAAGTGGAAATTTTTCTTCCACCTTTAGTGAACTCGTAGCTATCAGGTTGGCAGTCGCCTTTTTAATTAAAAATAATATAAACAAATGGGTTATAGTGACTGATAGTTTGGCAGCGGTGAGTCTGCTGGAAAAAAAGAGTTCATCAAATTACATTGTTGCATCGATACATAACAGCATTGTAAAGTCTAACTGTAGCAGTGCCAAGATAGTATGGGTACCTGGTCATGCTGGAATTCAGTTAAATGAAAAAGCAGATCAAATTGCCAAAGTGGTTGCTAGGGAGGGAAATATTAAAGAGGTTAACCTTACTCTGGGGGAAGCCATGTGTCAAATTAGGAAAACAATTTGGAATGAATGGGAAAGCGAGTTTAAAGAAATAAGTACTGTCAAAGGAAAATTCTTTGCGGAAAACATTTCAGACATCAAAAAGCCTCCTTGGTTTAATGATAGGAAGTGTGACCTAGAGGTGTATGACATAAAATTGATAAATAGATTGATGGTTGGGCACACGTATGGAAGGGTATACCGCAGTAAATTTCAGAGGGGTATTGATGATCTATGTTCGGTATGTCAGGTCAGAGAATCCAGCGATCACCTTATTTTTCAATGTTCACAATTTTCAGCCGCTAGAAGCACTTATAAATTTTTTAATGTATTTAACAACCTAAAGGAGTTCTTTAAGGGTTCTAATTTGTCTTATTTACGTGTACCTACGTAAGGTTAAATAGGACAAAGTCCTCTAGGAAAAAAATAATAGTATTATAAAACAAGTAAGAAAGTCTAAGTTCGGGCGGAGCCGAACATTAAATACCCGGCGCAAGTATTAAATATATGTTTTCCACCTTTCCGAAAGCTACCGCTACACGATAAGCGGGTGTATAAATATTAAGTAAACTAGCATCCTTAAATTTCGAAATATTGAAATTTCAAGCATTTCTGAAATTTACCGTTATATGAAAAGCGGCCGTAATTTTAGTCCGATTTCAATAATTTTCAACGGTTTGCTTTTATGTGGCAAGCACAATAATCGCAGTTTTCGTATTTCTGAAATTACCGTTATATGGGATGTGGGCGTGGTTATTGTCCGATTT
>NW_016157327.1:255633-257201 GCF_001687245.7 Rhagoletis zephyria | reverse complement strand
GACGGACGGACGGACGGACGGACAGACAGTCACCGCTTAATCGATTTCTCTTTTCATTCTGATCATTTATGTATACATTTGTCTATATCTATCTCGATTCGTTTTGCCTGTTACAAACAACCGTTATGTGAACAAAGTTATAATACCCTTGTGCACAAGTGCGCTCGGGTATAAAAAATAATAAATAATAATAAGAAAATTTTAAAAATATTATTCCTGATAGTATATATGTGAATTTTCGATGTTTGATACAAATTGGAGTCGAGTGTAGGGAAAAAAGTATTAGTTCCCTTTAAACAAAAAAAAGGTTTTAGTAATAATAAAAATAGATAAAATATGAATTAGATTGTTAATAACAGGATTTGTACTGACTTTTTGTAGGTCAGTTATATGCGTGATATGTATACAATATGAGACTGATTCGATTCTCAATTTTTAATCCCGATATGAAATCTGATATGGTTGTGAGTCTGCTTTTATTAATGTAGTATAAACAAAGTGCAAACTTAGTATTTTTAGTTGTAAGTTTTATTTCAAAAAAAGAGAATCTGGTACTTGTGTTTGACTATTTCTTACACATAGTATAGTTCTTTTTGTTAAATCATACTTGTATGTAACCTTTTTGTATTAAAGTAATTTCTTCTAGTTTGTAAGCCACCACTTTGTTCATTTGGGAGGTCATCGTTGGACTACCATACTGTGGTGCTGCGCTTACTACGGGGCGACGACAAACGACTTCATTCTTCATAATAACCTGGCCGCTGAGGCTCATAATGAGACCTGCTCATACTTTTAATGTCTGTTTTGACATTTTTAATTAAAAACAAGTAAGAAAGTCTAAGTTCGGGTGGAGCCGAACATTAAATACCCGGCGCAAGTATTAAATATATGTTTTTTCACCTTTCCGAAACCTACCGCTAGATGGTAAGCCGGGGTGTATAAATTTTGAGTAAATTAGCGTCCTTAAGTTTCGAAATATTGCAGTTTCAAACATTTATGAAATTTACCGGTATATGAAAAGCGGCCGTAATTTTAGTCCGATTTCAATACTTTTCAAAGTTTTGCTTTTATGTGGCAAGCACAACAAAAATACCGAGTTTGGTACAAATTGATATAACGGTTACCGATATACATATACCACACATATATATGTGGTCATAAGTGGGCGGTGCCACGCCCATTTTCCAAAATTTAACCATAAACTTATTTCTTGGTAAAGAATTGTTGCGAGCATCAATTTTGAATAAGTTAGCTTTAATATTTACTGATCTATCGAAGATTTTGTATTTTGTATTTGTATAAATTACCGTTATATGGGATGTGGGCGTGGTTATTGTCCGAGGTTTTAAATTTTCGACCATTTAATATGCTGTACAAAGGCCAACAACCGTGCTAAGTTTGGAAGAAATTGGTGCAGCGGTTACCAAGATATACACATGTAACCATAAGTGGGCATGGCTATTTTCCAAAAATTTATAATATTCTTATTTTTCGTCTAAAAATTATTGTAAATATCAATTTTGAGTGAATAATCGTCGGTAGTTACTAATATACCGCATTTTTTGTAT
>NW_016157327.1:220117-255608 GCF_001687245.7 Rhagoletis zephyria | reverse complement strand
CCGGCGCAAGTATTAAATATATGTTTTTTCACCTTTCCGAAACCTACCGCTAGATGGTAAGCCGGGGTGTATAAATTTTGAGTAAATTAGCGTCCTTAAGTTTCGAAATATTGCAGTTTCAAACATTTATGAAATTTACCGGTATATGAAAAGCGGCCGTAATTTTAGTCCGATTTCAATACTTTTCAAAGTTTTGCTTTTATGTGGCAAGCACAACAAAAATACCGAGTTTGGTACAAATTGATATAACGGTTACCGATATACATATACCACACATATATATGTGGTCATAAGTGGGCGGTGCCACGCCCATTTTCCAAAATTTAACCATAAACTTATTTCTTGGTAAAGAATTGTTGCGAGCATCAATTTTGAATAAGTTAGCTTTAATATTTACTGATCTATCGAAGATTTTGTACTTCAGTAGTTACTAATATACCGCATTTTTTGTATTTCCGAAAATTACCGTTATATGGGATGTGGGCGTGGTTATTGTCCGATTTTTAAAATTTTCGGCCATTTAGTATGCTGTATCAAGGCCAACAACCGTGCTAAGTTTGGAAGAAATTGGTGCAGCGGTTACCAAGATATACACATGTAACCATAAGTGGGCATGGCTACGCCGATTTTCCAAAAATTTATAATATTCTTATTTTTCGTCTAAAAATTGTTGTAAATATCAATTTTGAGTGAATAATCGTCGGTAGTTACTAATATACCGCATTTTTTGTATTTCCGAAAATTACCGTTATATGGGATGTGGGCGTGGTTATCCTCCGATTTTTAAAATTTTCGGCCATTTAGTATGCTGTATCAAGGCCAACAACTGTGCCAAGTTTGGAAGAAATTGGTGCAGCGGTTACCAAGATATACACATGTAACCATAAGTGGGCGTGGCTACGCCCATTTACCAAAAATTTATAATGTTTTATTTTTCGTCTGAAAATTATTGTAAATATCAATTTTGAGTGAATTATATTCAGGAGTTACTAAAATATCGCAGTTTTCGTATTTCTGAAAATTACCGTTATATGGGAAGTGGGTCTGGTTACAGTCCGATTTCGCCCATTTTCAATACCAACCTACCTTGGATTAACAGAAACCTACGTTTTGGCTGTTACAAACAACCGTTATGTGAACAAAATTAATATACCCTTGTGCACAAGTGCGCTCGGGTATTAAAAAAAAGCGGGCTTTTACCGCTCCCTAGCCGAGTGCCGCTACTCAACAAATATGTGGTTCGGACCACGTTGCGACCACGATTTTTGAGCGCTTTCTTTTTACACCACTTTCACAACTTTTGTTTTTTACACTTCGTGGCTTTCAACTTAAGTTTTTAGTCACTTAAGGGGTAACTTACCGCGCTCCAAGATTTGGCCACTCCTTTCCTTCGCTTACCTTCCTGGTTTTTGGTTTTCTGTGGTTTTTTGGTTTTCGCTATGGTATAGCAGCACAACTTGCTTATATTTATGTTCTGTAAATGGCCGGCTGCGTGCTAATAAAACTTTACCAATGGGACTTGATGAGAGTTGTAAATTTTTTGTTAAGTATATTTTAGTTTAGGGGCCGTAAATCCTCGTGATCCCGGTAACGGGGATCAATGGGGGAACCGGTTCTTTAAGACAATATTTTACTTACTCTTCACGATATCTCTAATCTCCAAAGGTATTGAGAAATCGGGTTTTTGTATATTATACAAAATTCAAGTTTATTGAAAAATGAGAATGGTAAATATACAGTCGTCGGCCGCTGTGGTGTAGTGGTAAGCAGTGCGTGCTTCCACTCCACAATGCCTGGGTTCAAACCCTGGTCAAAGCAACATCGCAAAAATATAGAAAAAAGGTTGTTTCTTAACAGCGGTCGCCTCTCGGCAGGCAATGGCAAACCTCCGAGTGTATTTCTGCCATGAAAAACAGCTTCTCATAAAAATACAATCGCCGTTCGGAGTCGGCGTAAAACTGTAGGTCCCTCCGCTTTGTGTGACAACATCAAGGCTCATGCCACAAATCGGAGAAGAAGCTCGGCCAAACACTAACATACGTGTAAGCGCCAATCTATTATTATTCAGGGCTATCACGGAATCCAAATGCCCTCTACGAATACGAAAAAATTGCTATCACTGAATCCGAGTGANTGCCACAAATCGGAGAAGAAGCTCGGCCAAACACTAACATACGTGTAAGCGCCAATCTATTATTATTCAGGGCTATCACGGAATCCAAATGCCCTCTACGAATACGAAAAAATTGCTATCACTGAATCCGAGTGAACTCGAAAATATCGTTGCCAGCTTCGAATGCTGATTCGAAATCCGTTAGTGCAAAGGAAACAACAGACATTTATGTATGTCATTTTGCTCACGCTGCCGCATCAGGCGCAATGGCCGAGTGTGCAAAGCACTAGACTGCCAATTGAGAGAGTCGAGTTCGAGTCCGAGTAGTGGGGCAGTGGAAATTTTTTCTTTTATTTAGTTTTTGTTTATTTTTTTAATAAATATTTTTTTTAGTTTATTTTTAGCTTAGATTTTATTATTTTAAATATAAAACATTTTTTTTTTTAATAAATTTTTATGATATTAAAATAATTAGGTTTATTTCCTAATAAATTGTTGCTAAACTATTATTTCCTCGATTCATACAAAATATTTATTCATTAAATAGCGTCTAGCAGATGAATGCGTGTATGTACATATGTATGTATATATGGCATTGGTATTGTACGTCTACGTTTACACAAATATATGGAATTATATCAAACTATAACAAATTTGGAGTATAATAAATATTTAATATTAAAAATAATGCAGCTTTCTTCCACTATTTTTAAGATTGAGCGATTTTAAATTTTGTTCCGACAGCATAATCTCGTCGTAGAGTATCTGTACGAATCTTCATTACGAACGGATTCAATGAAGGCTCTCTACGAATTTCGAATTTACGTTCGTAGCCATTCGGATTCTGTGATAGCACTTTCGTAGATTTCACGAAAATCGAAGCTACGATGGATTCTGTGATAGCCCTGATTATATTTAAATATACAGTAAATAGTTGACCCACCTGAGGTGCCGCTGGCTGTCGGTCACAAAATAGAACAAGACTATACAGAATTGCCGCATTTAAAGGCTCCACATCATCAAAAAATATAGAAAAAAGGTTTTTTCTTAACAGCGGTCGTCCCTCGGCAGGCAATGGCAAACCTCCGAGTGTATTTCTGCAATAAAAAACAGGTCCCTCCGCTTTGTGTGACAACATCAAGGCGCCCCCCACAAATCGGAGGAGAAGCTCGGCCAAACACTAAAATATGTCTAAGCGCCAATCTATTATTATTATATAGGCTCCACAGAAGGTGGAATCTGGCAGCGGGATCGACTAACAGGGCTTGTGCCAAAAGGGAGATAAAGTAACGAGTCCTGTCCGCGAGTAGGCACGTTCCGATACCAACAAAGTATCGGTACCTACTCAAATGAGTTTACTCAAAAATCCCTATTTCGATACTACTTATATGAGTGAGCCGAATGTATCGATACCTACTTATATCGATAACTTTTCATCCTTATATATGCAACAAAGCGAAAGTAATTTTCAGGCGTTATCTGTGGCATACCTTTTGCGACACCTGAGTGGTAGATCGACCTATCTCGGCAGCCAGATTGAAAGCGCCGTATCTGAGAAAACTTTTCAAAAGCACCCTATTCCCGAATTTAATTGAAAAACGCCTTATATCAGAAATCTTTTCAAGACCACCCTCTTTCAGAACTCGGTACAAAAACGCCCTACCTCAGCTGCCGATTCAAAGCGCCCTATCTCAAATATTTTCAATATATTTTCAGTTGAGGTATCGATATGTTTATTTGATCATTAGTAACATTAGAAGTAATACGATTACTTAGACAAAAAATTAAACCTTTGAAAGGTTCCCGTTACGGCTACAAGGCGTTGCTTGAACTTTGTAAAAATATATCCCCTCTTTAGATTTTGGCGGTGCCATTGCTTAGATCAATTATTTTTCATAAAAGCGAAGCAATTATTTTCCATAGAAAATATATGACCGAAAGATATGGCACTTCNTCAAACTATAACAAATTTGGAGTATAATAAATATTTAATATTAAAAATAATGCAGCTTTCTTCCACTATTTTTAAGATTGAGCGATTTTAAATTTTGTTCCGACAGCATAATCTCGTCGTAGAGTATCTGTACGAATCTTCATTACGAACGGATTCAATGAAGGCTCTCTACGAATTTCGAATTTACGTTCGTAGCCATTCGGATTCTGTGATAGCACTTTCGTAGATTTCACGAAAATCGAAGCTACGATGGATTCTGTGATAGCCCTGATTATTATTAAATATACAGTAAATAGTTGACCCACCTGAGGTGCCGCTGGCTGTCGGTCACAAAATAGAACAAGACTATACAGAATTGCCGCATTTAAAGGCTCCACATCATCAAAAAATATAGAAAAAAGGTTTTTTCTTAACAGCGGTCGTCCCTCGGCAGGCAATGGCAAACCTCCGAGTGTATTTCTGCAATAAAAAACAGGTCCCTCCGCTTTGTGTGACAACATCAAGGCGCCCCCCACAAATCGGAGGAGAAGCTCGGCCAAACACTAAAATATGTCTAAGCGCCAATCTATTATTATTATATAGGCTCCACAGAAGGTGGAATCTGGCAGCGGGATCGACTAACAGGGCTTGTGCCAAAAGGGAGATAAAGTAACGAGTCCTGTCCGCGAGTAGGCACGTTCCGATACCAACAAAGTATCGGTACCTACTCAAATGAGTTTACTCAAAAATCCCTATTTCGATACTACTTATATGAGTGAGCCGAATGTATCGATACCTACTTATATCGATAACTTTTCATCCTTATATATGCAACAAAGCGAAAGTAATTTTCAGGCGTTATCTGTGGCATACCTTTTGCGACACCTGAGTGGTAGATCGACCTATCTCGGCAGCCAGATTGAAAGCGCCGTATCTGAGAAAACTTTTCAAAAGCACCCTATTCCCGAATTTAATTGAAAAACGCCTTATATCAGAAATCTTTTCAAGACCACCCTCTTTCAGAACTCGGTACAAAAACGCCCTACCTCAGCTGCCGATTCAAAGCGCCCTATCTCAAATATTTTCAATATATTTTCAGTTGAGGTATCGATATGTTTATTTGATCATTAGTAACATTAGAAGTAATACGATTACTTAGACAAAAAATTAAACCTTTGAAAGGTTCCCGTTACGGCTACAAGGCGTTGCTTGAACTTTGTAAAAATATATCCCCTCTTTAGATTTTGGCGGTGCCATTGCTTAGATCAATTATTTTTCATAAAAGCGAAGCAATTATTTTCCATAGAAAATATATGACCGAAAGATATGGCACTTCTCAAATCGATTCGATACAAATACTTTTATTTCGGTACCAAGTAGGTATCGAAGAAACGATTCAAGTAAAAAAAGTAGTTGGTATTGAAACAAAAGTATCGAGTACATACTCGTATTTACTTATATCGGAACATCCCTATCCGCGAGTGATTAGCAGCGACATCTCTCGGTGAGGTTTGTATTCTAAACTTAAGCTGAAGGCTTAAACAGCATTCGTATTATTTGCTAACGATTTTCGTACTATACTTTGTTTTTATTTTACGAACTTGTTGTAAAATGCCCAGAAATAACTCGTTGATTTAACGATATTATTTTCGTTGAATCTGCGGTTGTTTCGTAGAATGTGCGATTGCTGTCATTCGCCAAACCGTAAAAACCATGGAACGAATTATAACACAACACTTTGGCCCTTATTGTGAGTCATGATGCAATAATACAAGGCGTTATCGGTTGGCAGCTTCTCGCTCTAGTTCCGCCATATTGACTGCCTTAGGTGAAACATTGTTACTTCTTTAACAATACTTTGCCTAATAATATAGTTGAATGCAAAGCAAATTTTGTTTAGAAGAAAACGTGAAATTTTTCCCCCAAATGGGGACTAATTTCTTCCCGTTTTTCTTCTTATTCTACTGAGCTAAGTCAGTGTCAAATCGAGCTGTCACAACTGATACCACCTTGTATTATTGCATCATGATTATGAATTGAATTCGTATTATGAGCTATGCAACCGTGTCGAAATTTTCGTTAAGTATCGAATTTTCTGTCGAACAGAATTTCTCTTTCGATGGTGTAGCGAAGTGTTAGAAAATTGTGAAAAATTTATGATTTTGCATATGTTTTCTTACTTTTTGGCGGCTAGAAACTAATCTTAAACAATTTTTGTTAACTGCGTATAGTTCTAACGTCGTGAATACTATACACAAGCTCGATAGGCTGGTTTAACTTGTGAAAGAAAATCCCAATACTCAGTTCGGACGATCTCTGAGAACAAAATCGTAGAACTGTTGATTGTTTTAAAATATCTTAAATATATTTGGCTCACAAACGTCTCTTTAGACAGCCGGAAGTTTTTAATAAATCTGTACACAAATTTCTTAAATATATTTTATATTAAAATATATTCGAAAGGCTACATTTAACCTCTCTCGGGCGTTTAAACTAAGATTAGCCCATCAAATGTCAATAAGCTGTTCAATTTAAACTCAATTTACGTAATTTAAGTTTAAACTGCCACAGAAAAACTGGCCCTTAAACATTTGCTACTCCAGGACAATTTACTAAACTCTCATCCTCTAACGAATCGTTGAACCAGAACTCCGTTGTACTCATTTTTGCCACGTTTTTATAAACTCGCTCTGTTTTTTATTTCGTTTTAATTTGCACAAAATCAAATAAATATGTATAAGTACACTATTTAGTTTGCTCGATTTGTAAACAAAACTTCTCCGCGGTGAAAAATATACTATTGTGAACAACCTTAACGAGCGATATTCACAATAGCGCTATTCTTCACCGAATGAGCGTCGTAATACCAAATGAAAATTCGTTCGTTCAGCACTTTCGACTACACTCGAAGATTGAATGCTACTCATAACTACACTGTAATTCAAATTCATAAAAAATAAAGAAGACTTTAGCTGCTTTATAAATCGAAAACTTTTATGAAAATATCACTTTATAGAGCTCTATAAATATATTTAATTTTTTATGAATAAGGCCGTACGTCTTTTATTTATATTCATATGAAAAGGTTATCTATATACCACATTTTTTTATTGCTTAGCCTTCATTCAATAAAGTATATTGATGAAAAGTGTTAAATTATGAAAGTCAACAAAACTCTTTTTAAATATCATAACATATAAAATATGAAGGAATATAAAAAATACGCATTTTCCTTTCTTAAACATAATTATATTTTTATGTTTGTTTTCTTGCCGACTATAAATAAGAGGAAAATTATTAGGGGTGATGAAACGAAACCATCTCTCTCGTCCGCCACTGGGCACTTCGCCTAGAAACTCCCACCAAAATTTTCGAGGCCCTATCTGATCACGAGCTATGTCTCAACCAACATCGTCAAACTTGCACTTGCCGATTACCCAAATAGGCAACAAAATCATACCGAAATCCGAACCAGCACGGCATCAAAACAACATTAAAAAAGAGCAAAGCATATACATATCGTAACTAGACACGTATAAAGCGCCGGGCTCAAAAGTCGACTGCGAAAAAAGACGCATAAAAAAATTTAAGCCAAGAAAGACTCATAACATAGTTGACGGCGAAGAAAGACGCGTTAAAATATTTGACGGCGAAGAAGGACGCGTACACTTACTTTGGCGGTCAACTATGTTCGCGGGTGTAACAGTATGTAAATTGGCAAAAGAGTTTTTGGGGAATGATGCTGAAGTGACAGTCCTTACGCGTCTTTCTTCGCCGTCAACTAGGTCCCCACAGGACGAGCCTCGGCTTATCTCATCATGGTAACCTCCATTTGAGGCCGTGCCGTGGCCGCCAAATAAACCACGGCTCATCAGCGAAGAGATATTTCACGATCCACCGCGTGCCCACGTTCGCAATGGCAAGCCACTCCGGCGACTCAACAGCAGCAACCACCAACCCAGCAACGCCCAAATTACATTTTTTTCTCTCAAATTATTGTAAAATAAACTATCATTTCATTATCATACCTAATTATTAATAGTTATAGCAAAACTTACGAACTTATTCATTTTCGAAATACTTTAGAAATAAGAAAAACTTGAAATCGTCTTTTAAATACCTTAAAAATAAGAAAACTTGAATATCTACAAAAAAGAATAAATATAATTCTGAATAAATAAAATAAACAAGATCATCCACACAAACACACCGACGGAGCCAGTGTACAAAGTACTCTGGTAAATAATACCTAAGCTGGCCCTGAGGTAGGGAAGGCCTCAGACCAAAACTCTAGAACGCCGCAACTTATCATCCGCCGAAGTGGGAGGGGGACCGTAACGTAGCTTCGACTACGCTAAAATAATATACCCAACATCACCCTAGCATGCATCATACAACTCAACATAGGTGCATATATATATAAACGTGCATACATATGTATGTACATGCAGACGTACACACAGAACTAGAGCAACAAACCAAAGAGACCAAAAGCACCCCGTATGTACATGCGTGCATACATACTTACCAGTGGCGGATCCAGCGGGGGGTGGGGGGTTTGGGGGTTCAACTACGTGTCAGTCAGTGGCGTACCCACGGGGGGGATTTTAATACATATACGCCATATTATACTTACATATGCGCCAAACCCCCCGCTGGATCCGCAACTGATACTTACGTATACACAAAGCTGGCACAGCAGGCGAGTATAAATTTCGCAAGCACCAACTTAGACAACCATGTGCACTAACATTTGGAAAAAGTTCGTTACATACTTACTAGTATGCAAAACACAAAATGCGGAATGATCCCGCTCACTTCTCAAACAGCTCGTACAAAACCTGACCTAAAGCTGCCAACATGAACTCAACCAGCATCAGTTGTCCGTTAGGTAAGCACGGAGCGTATCTGGGCCTTCGGGCCTATTCGGGGCGCTCTTGGATTTCCCCCTCGGAGGAAGACTGACTGGATGAAGAGGGTCTGCAAGGGGGGAGGGGAAATACCCCTCCCGAAATTGCACTAATAATTTTTTTGAGGTGGTGTTGAATGTACACGGTGCGATGCAACGATTTTCCTTATCAGCAAATTTCCTGTAATACCAACATTTACTTTCGAGGCTCGAACGAGAATCCAGCAATCGCGACATTAAAAGCATTGAATGGTCTAAAGATGATCCACTGAAAATATAATCTGCGTAAATATAACGAAAAATTGCGTACATCTTTGTTGTAACTAGAATTTAATACTCTATTGTGAATGATCATTATGAACTTTAAATATAGTCGATAGGTGTCACTGATTGTTAAGTGAATAGCACTAAGACGAAATGTCACAGCAAAATGAAATTTATATAGAGAAGAAAATATCTTTAATAAACTTTTTCCCTTTTTGCGTGAAATCGGCGATACATGTTTTTCCTACGGGTTATGGGCCAAAGCACCAAAAATAATTACTAAAACTCATCGTTTATTAATTATATCAGCGTGTAAGCATCGAATTCGTATTCGGTGCTCCAAATCTGTAAAAAATTTTATTGATTAATTTATGTAGTTGATCATGGCTTTGAACAATGTGCAAGGTGAACGGTTGAAGGGGCGTTAAAATTGAGACACGTGGAAAATCCAAGCAAAATGTTATTTGGTTATAAAAGGCTTGTGGACATATTGCGGAAAAGAGCCCACGGCAACAACTGATACGTCTGCAGATTTAAAAGCGAAATCTGAGCTAACCTTATTGCTCGAACCAGTTAATTTTTCGTACATTGCCGAATCACAAAGCACATTTGAAGCATGTGAAAATTTAGAAAAGGCTTTCGACAGCGGTCTGGGGCGTAAAGGGATCGTTTTGCAACATTTAGTATCTTTAAATTAAAAGACTGTCCGTCGATGGAGTATTATGTGAACAAAATGATAATTTTGTAGGCGAAAGTAAAAAAGTCGGTTTTAAAATAGATTCAGATATTGTCGCAACCTTAATGCTTGGGGGACTGACTGACGAATACCGTCCGATGGTAATGGTCATCGAAAAGAGTGGCCAAGAAATGATGGCTGACAATATAAAAAATTTATTAATGGAAGATGTTTCGTTTGAGCAGCTCTTCTGTCGAAAGCACACAAAAAAGTATATAAATAAGGTATAAAGAAATTCAAAGGTAAATGTTACGAGTGTGGCGAACAGGGCCACATAGCTAGAAATTGTTCACGGAAAGGTGACAAGAAAGTTTTACTTTATACGTCGTTTGTTGCTAAAATGTCGTCAAACAATTGTTTTGTTGACTAAAGTGCATCATCGCACATGACATCTAACGTTCAGAATTTCAAGAATTTTCGTAAAACGTCTATCAGTGAAGTAATTACAGCGAATAGTTTCAGACTTCAAGTGAAGGGTGTTGGAGATGTTGAAATGTTGTCAGCGTGTAGAGGTGCAAAAACAGTGATCGTGTTAAAAGATGTACTCTACGTTCCAGATATTTGCACCAATTTACTATCAGCTAGCCAGCTGACTAGTCGCAACCGAAAAAATACTGTTACAAAAAACGGCTGCCATATTGGTACGTGCGACTATATTGGTACGTGCGACTATAGTTGATGGTATGTACAAACTGAATATCGAGTCAGAGCGTAATATGTCGACGGCGGCGATTGTATCGAAAGGGGCTGTATCAGCAAAAGCTGATTCAGAATTATGGCATCGACGGTGAGGCCATTCGAATCATCAGGAGATGGGTAAACTGCTTGGTACACTGACGAAAATTTAAAATTGTGTTACCTGCGCTAAAGGTAAACAATCTCGGAAACCATTTCCCAATGAAGGCACAAGAGCGACGAAGTTGATTGAACTTATTCACACAGATCTGTGTGGACAGCTGTATGTGTCCTCCCTAGGCGGCGCAAAATATTACATCTCATTCGTTGATGACTATAGCCGAAAAGTGTTTGTTTACCCGATTCGTACGAAATCGCAAGCGTTTAACAAATTTATTGAATTAAGGACACTCGTTTAGAAGCAAACTGATTTCAAAATCAAAATGGTCTGACCGGACAATGGTTATGAATATTGAAATCAACGTTTCATCGAGTATTTGTCAACAAGTGGCATCATGCATCAGAAATCGGCTCCCTACACCCCACAACAGAATGGTGAAGCGGAACGAATTAATAGAACGTTAATGGAGAAAGTACGCTGTATGTTAATTGATAGTGGCTTGCCAAAGGGTTTCTGGGCCGAGACAGTTTCGACGGCTGCGTTTGTCTTCAACAGAATTTCGAATCGATCAATTGATAACCAGTCTCCAGAAGAAGTAAGGCTGAATAGAAAGCCGGGTATAAGCATGTTGAGAGTTTTTGGTTGTAATGCAATGGTGTACGTTCCAGCTGAAAAAGAAAAAAAAATTATGACAAATCGATCTAATCCGTTTTCGTTGGATACGCTGAAGGGCCTAAGCGGCTGTCCATATATTACGTAAGGGAGTTTTCGCCTGTTTTGAGCCACCCCTCCCCTCACGTAATAAATTGTAAGATTTAATTGATTCCCCTCCCCCCGCCGCAGATCTTACGTAAGATTAAAAATCCCCTAGACATGTTTTTTCAATTAAACATTAGAAAATACTATATAATTCCATCAAACAAATATAGGATGTATGCCTAGTCAGTCTTAAAAACTTCATTACATAGTTATACTAGTCATTTTTTGTTGTCGGTTTCTTTGGTACACGGTCCAGCCAGCCAATCTGAAAGAGCAGTAGCCACAGGGATATCTCGTACTTCTTTTCCACTCAACTTTTTTTTCAACAAACCAGCAAATGCAACAATAATTTTAAGGAACAAGCAGCAGTGTTGCCAATTGTTTGGCATATTTAAACAAAGTCGATCTGAAACCCGACGAAGGCTCAATGGCATTTTGAGTGAAAAAGTGTGAATGTGATGCTATTTTCTGGTGAAAATTGTCTCATGTAAACGCCGTGTAAGAAACCTATCGTAATTTGTTTGAAGTCACGGTAGAAGTGAGGGTCACAACAGTGTTCGAACTGCAGTTTTCGGTTACAATAGACACCGAAGAGTAACGTTTTTTTTTAGAAAAATAGAAAAATTAAAGCGAAATTTGTAAAAAATTGTAATATCCTCCGTATGTAATGTATAGTTTTTATTTCAATGCAATTTAGTACTTTAATTGGGTGAATTTCCGTATTTTATAAAGAACAATTTTGAATAAGAGTACAAGAAAAAATAATATTACGTAAGAATCTACGGGACGCCCCCTCCCCCCATATAAGAAAAAGGAAGAAAATTCTAGACCCACCCTCCCACACAAAGGCCTTACGTAATATATGGACAGCCCCTAAGGCTTATCGATTGTAAGATAAAAAAACAAAAAAGGTTATTGTTAGCAGGGATGTTATATCTTTCGAAAGTGGCTTGAAAAATGAGGTAATTGAAGATTGCATACCTAATATTTTAGAAATTTCCTCAGACGAAGATAAGGTGTCTGATGAAGGGGGTGATAAAATCAAAACTGACTCTGGTAGCGATGATGTTGTATCTGTAGAGCCAGGACAGACGAACTTTACAAATGAAGTTAGTTTGGCTAAAAATAGTTTATCGGTCATCTCTCTAGTTGACGGTGGCATCATCCGAAGACAGTGACAAAAGCGTTGATTCTAAGAAAAATATCAACCACGAGATCGCTCCCGACGAAGACGAAGCGATACTGCGAAGATCCAAGCGAATAGCTGAACTTCAACGTTTTGGCAGGGAACAGAAAGGAAATTCTTCGATTACGACATCATTTTCTGTTCAAAACGTTTTTCTACCGGACCCTCTTTCTTATGAAGAAGCCATGAATCGAAAATTTGCGAATATGTGGAAAGCCGCTATGCAGGAAGAGCTGAACTCACTCAAGGAAAATCGTACTTGGACATTAGTAAGGTACCCAACAAATAAAAAGTTGGTCGACTGTAAGTGGCTATTCAAGACCGAGGCCGACACAGAGAAGAAGGGAGTAAGGTACAAAGCCCGCCTAGTTGTTCGAGGTTTTACGCAGCGTAAAGGGGTTGATTACAACGAGACATTCTCACCAGTCATAAAGTTCGCATCAATACGCTACTTGTTCGCACTGGCAGCGCGACTGAGACTAAATATGTCTCACATGGACGTGGTGACAGCTTTTTTGTACGGTAATTTAGATGGGGAGATTTTCATGGTAGAACCCGAAGGCTTCATTGAAAACCCATCAATGGTGTGCAAACTATAAAAGTCGTTATATGGCTTGAAGCAAGCGAGCCGGCAATGGAATCACAAAATTAATGATGTGCTCATAACATTCGGTCTCAAGCGTTGCTCAGCTGACCTTTGCATCTACTATACTATTAATGCTACAGAAATTCTTATTGTTGCTTTGTATGTCGACGATTTTTTGATGTTTTCAAACATCCTGGCATTGGAGAAGAGGTTGAAATGTCACCTTTGTAAACATTTCTAGATAAAAGACTTAGGAGAGACCTCATCGGTGCTCGGAATGAAGTGTGAGTGAGTGAAGAGTGATGAAGTGAAAGGAGAAATTACAATCGGTCAAAGAGAATAAATTGAAAAGTTGCTCACCTCTATTAAAATGACTAATTGTAATCCAGTAGAAACGCCTTTAGTTCCAACCCAACGTTTGACAGTCGCAATGCTGAGCGAAGAGAGACGAAAAGTATACCATATCAGGAACTTGTTGGAAGTTTGCTGTTTTTGATGCAAGATATTTGTTGAGCAGTTTCCGTTCTCAGGCGCTTTATAAATAACTAGTGGAGAAGTCAATGGACTGCGGCGAAACGAGTGCTACGCTACTCAAAGACACAATCAATAAAAAACTTGTATTCACCGGCAATCATGAAGACAATAGAGGGGTTTGTGATGCAGATTGGGCAAGTGACGTTGAAGAGAGAAATTCTATGTCGGGCTACGTTTTCACTATGAAGGAACCTGCACTTTCATGGTCATCAAAAAACCATCGCACTCTCTTCCACAGAAGCCGAATATATGTCACTGGTTCCAGTAAGTAATATAAATCGTATTTAGAAAAAAGAGAGGACAATCAACAGTCAAGCAACTACAGTATGGAAGAGCGGACGCAAAGTCAATAGGGGGGAGGAGAGTATTTGAAGCACAGCTACAACAGAGGACAACGCGGTTCAAACCCTACAAAAAACAAAGTTATTTTACATAACCTAAATTAGGTCATAAAGCGAACTGAGCCCAAGTTATTACAAATATTTTTTTCTTGAATAACGGCACTAGTCTTTAATAAACTTCTTCCGTCTTTGTGTGAAATCAGAGATAGAAAAAAACGTGTTTTTCCTACAATCTTACGAAAGTTTTCGTCATTTTGAGCAACGAAAGTTTTCGTTGATTGTACAAACCCGTTCTCTTACATACTACGAAAATATGAGACGTCAGATCTTTAGTACATTTTGGGAATGCATTCATATTATTTGCTAACGAATTTCGTAGTATTCACTAAAGAATTTCGTTTTATTTCTTTGTTTTTATTTTACGAAATTGTGGTAAAATGCACAAAAATTATTCGTTGATTTAACGAAAATAATTTCGGTTTTTTCGTACAATGTGCGATTGCTTTCATTCGCCACACCGTAAAAAACATGGAACGAATTATAACACAACACTTTGGCCCTTATTATGAGTTGCATTCGCTTTTCTATCTTCGCTGGTTATCGAAGATCGAAAGTGAAATTCGTATTACGAGCTATGCAACCGTGTCGAAATTTTCGTTGAGTATCGAATTTCCCGCCGAACAGAATTTCGCTTTCGATGGTGTAACGAAGTGTTAGAAAATTGTGAAAAGTGTATGGTTTTGCATTTGTTTTCTTACTTTTTGGCGGCTAGGCACTAACTTTAAAAAAATTGTATTAACTGCGTGCAGTTCTAACGTCGTGAATACTAAACACAAGCTCAAAAGGCTGGTTAACTTGTGAAAGAAAATCCCAATACTCAGTTCGCACGATCTCTGAGAACAAAATCGTAGAGCTGTTGATAGCTTTAAAATATCTTAAATAGATTTGGCTCACAAACGCCTCTTTAGACAGTCGGAAGTTTTTAATAAATCTGACGACAAATTTCTTAAATATATTTTATGTGAAAATATATTCGAAAGACTACACTTAAACTCTATTAGGGCCAGTTTTTCAGTGCACGGCTGTGGTTTAAACTTAGTTTAACCAGCCAGCACGGGCGTTTAAACTAAGATTAGCCAATCAAATGTCAGTTTACGTCATCTATGTTTAAACTGCCACAGAAAAACTGGCTCTTAAACATTTACCACTCCTGGCTAGTTTACTAAACCCTCATCCTCTAACGAATCGTAGAACCAGAACTCCGTTGTACTCATTTTGGCCACGTATTTATAAACTCACTTTGTTTTTTATTTCGTTTTAGTTTCCACAAATTTACATAAATATGTGTTGCTTTTTTTGGGTAGCAGAGAATGAGCGCAGGGTGCGCAAGATAATTAATTTAAATTCCGTCGAAATTAAAGACGAGGTGTACGTTTAAGTATAAAAGAGTTTTAACCAATTCAAGAACGGTTCACAGTTCAATCTGTATATTACAATCCCAGTGGATTTATGTGGAGAAAATCGAAATTTAAAAACGGGTGCGATGCGGCGGCGGCAGTGGTCGTACGAGAAGTGAGTTCAACAAAACAAATATGAAGGTGGGCTCGGGTTACCCCGCGATACCGCGTACATTAAAAAACTACTTTAATTCAATTGGTTCACAATAACATAACATTTTTAGTGTTGCCAGCCACAAGCAAATCAAGTGACAAATTGAATTAATAACTATTTTAAGGTTTTAGTCATCGAAGTCGATGAGTTTAGGACTCATGTCCTCGACATGCCGGCCCACCTGCACCGGTGCGGGGTGAAGAAGCTCCTGCAATTTCCCGAGGGTCAACACAGCCTTGCTGAACAACTCACGGATGCGCCGATGAACATTTTTGCGGTCACCATGAGCCTGCTTGGCTGGTTTTTTGGCCACTCAGCTGGCACGTGCTGGTCGTCCACGGCGGACTAGCGTGTTTGGATCCTTCAGGCGGCGGCGACGCGGAAGGATGCAACATCGTATGGTAGGCCTTCCCACAACGGTGACAGCTGTCGGCGGAACTACATGCGCCGGTTGAGTGCGAAGTCGTTAAGCAATTAATACAATACTTATGGGAATGCGCTGACTCGTACCGTTCATCAGGCGTCATCGCTTGGAACGCCCGGCAAAAACGTAGCGGATGATGGCGGCAGCAGAGGCGGCAATGGTTAAGCTCCATAACGTTTCTGGACATCTGTGGAGAAAAAAAGGTCGAAGACAGCATTAGTACTACGCGGTGGTATAATCATTTGGAAGTTGAGGTGTGGGTAGAGTACTAGGAGTAGCGGGCGCATGAGAGAGGGAGAAAACCTATGAAGAGGGCAGTAAACATAGTTTTGCAATGTTGCGCTTTGTGATTTCGGCCTGAGTGCGAATATCTGCCCCGTGAGTATTTCGGTCGTGACCTGGGTGAAGTTGCACAACGCGTCCGAGTCTCCACTCGTTTGGAGGTAGAAGATCGTCTTTAACGACGACGAGGTCTCCTTCCGTAAGGTTGGGCTCCAGGCGCTTCCATTTATGCCGTTTATTGAGTTCTTTAAGATATTCCTTTCTCCAGCGCAAGCTAAATTACTGATGAATAACCTTCAATTTCTGCTTGTTTACTAATGAAAGATTTTCAGAGTGGGGTTCAGGCATAGAGAGTAGTGGGCCACCATGTAAGAAGTGATAAAACCTTAACGCCAGCAGACCATTAGGATCCTGAGACATAGGGGAAAGCGGCCTTGAATTTAACACAGCTTCAATTCGAATAAGGAGGGTGGTAAATTCTTCAAAAGTAAACTTGTGATTTCCTGCTGCCTTTGTGAAATGGGTTTTTGAAGCTTTTTACATCCGCTTCCCATATGAGGAGCATACGGTGCGATAAACTGCCATGAGAATCCATGGGTTGCGTATTTTTCGTCGATATCAGTAGCCGCTTCTTTAAGGAACTGGGAGAATTCTCTTTGCAGCGTTCGCTGCTCACCTACGAAAGTCTTTCCGTTGTCGGACATGAGTTTGTTGGGGATTCCACGACGGCCGACTAATCGGGTAAAAGCTGCCGTGAACGCTTCAGTGGTCAGATTTTAGCATAACTCTAAGTGCACTGCTTTGGTGGAGAAGCACACAAATACACACACATACGCCTTTGCGAGAGGAGCTCGTCGGAGGGTAGATGTTTTTACAAGGAATGGGCCAGCAAAGTCAACACCTGTCGTATGAAAGGGGAGGGTGTAGGTGGATCATTCAGGAGGAAGCTCGCCATTATCCATTCGAATCATGAGCTGTTTTTCAGCGTGGAGAAGAGTGGAATGGAAAAAGTCGAGAACAGAGATTTGAACTTTCTGGAATTATGATCGGGTGACGTTCACTGTAACTGAGAGCTGCATAAACTAAACGTCCATTCACGCGCATAATTCCAGCTCGATCCGCTATCGGATCAGTAAAGGGCTTTTTTTGCTAATAGATTTCCCTGCATTTAATGAGCGGGTTTCGTGGATATAGTACTGGCTCTGAGTCTGAACGATAATACGTAATTCGGCTTGGTTTATTTCCTCGTGCGTTAGGAGGAGAGAAGTGGGTGTCGGTTGCTTTCTAGCTGCGTTTATAAACCGATACATAAACGCTATTACTCGCGACGCTCGAGCAAATCAAGTACATCAACAGATTCAATCGAATGCAGGGATTCAATCCGTCGTTGTTCCGGGGGTGACGAATGTGGAGATGGGTTTATTGGCCACGAAGTGGGAAGTTTCTGTAGCCATTCTGGGCCATTCCACCATGATGCGCACGTCGCAAAATCTTGGGGATGGCATCCGCGGTTGCCTAGACCGGTAGGATTCTCTTCACCAGGTACATGCCGTCAAGTGGCATTGCTCACAATTTGGAGTATCAGCGAAATTCTATTGGCGACATACGTTTTCCAAGTATGTGGCGGTTTCTAACCACGCCAACACAATGAAAGAATCTGACCAGAGGTACAAGTCATAAGCGGGTAAATCTAGGTGGGAGTGAAGTTGATGAACCAGCTTGGAGAGTAGGATGGCTCCACAGAGCTCAAGTCTGGGGAGGCTGACTGTTTGCAGGGGCGCTACCTTATTTTTAGCTGCGAGTATATGTGACGAGTTTTCATTACTTTGTACTCGGAGGTAGACACAGGCGCAGAGTGTTCCATTTGTGGAAAGCGCCGTGTTTTACGTGCTTCTTTAACTTGGGTTAATGAGATTATAGTGGACTGTATATTGTACCCGCCTGAGAGAATATCGTCCACGTATGTTTCACGTACGAGGATATTGTTGGCGAGCGGGAATTCGTCTTCACAATCCTGCGCTAACTGATGTAGCGTACGGATTGCAAGATAGGGAGCGCAATTGACGCCAAAGGTGACTGTTTTCAGCCTGAGATCTTCTATGGGCGTATTGGGGGACCTACGAAAGACGATTCTTTCGAAGTCTTGATCTTTCTTGTGGACGAGAATTTGGCGATACATCTTTTCGATGTCGCGATTAAAAACGAAATTGTAGAGGCGATATTTGAGAATGATGAGCATTAAGTCATTTTGAAGGGTTGCGCCAGTGTACAGTACGTCATTAAGTGAGTTTCGGGAGTGGGATATTCTGGAAGCATTAAAGACTACGCGTGCGTTTGCTGTTTTGCTGTCTGGTTTTATGATAGCGTGGTGTGGTAAATAAACGGAGAAGTATTTACCGTCTTTGATGACTTCCTGGGATGAGGTGGGCTTCATATGGTCCATGGTGATGTATTCTTCCAGAACTTCTGAGTACCTTTTGCAGGTGTCAGGTTTTTCTCCAGTGTACTTTCGATGCTGCTGTACTGCTGCTGCGCTGCTAGTCGAGAGTGACGTAGAGCTACGGTGTCTGGAAATTCGGATTGTTGTGCGTCGATACAGGTCCTCACAGAAGTCTTCTTCACTTGAATGGTGGTCGAGTGACAGCTCCTTCCTCCTCTTCCGAAAACTTCTTCAGCAGGTATTTTAACGATTCATCCTGGGGTTCGGTTACCTGGGTGGTAAAGGTGGAGATCCTCTCCTGGATCGGGCCGCTCAGAATCCATCCAAATATCGTGTTCTGCGCTATGAGACTTCCGCTTATGTTTTGTTGCTGCCCTTGTAGGAAAATTCGGTGGATTAGGTCATTGCCGATTACCATATCTATTTTATTTGGGGTAAAACAGTTAGGATCGGCGAGCCTTAATCGTTTTATCTCTTTTAAGTTAATATGAGAGATATATGAAGTAGGGAGAAAGTGGGTCAATTGGGGCAAAATAATGGCTTGGGTCTTTATTTTCAGGGCTCGATCTGCTGAGCAGAGTATGATTTCCCACATTTTCTTTGAGTTTTGCACCACTATTCCACCCATTCCATAAATCTCGAATAGAGCATCTGTCATAGGCAAGCGCAAGAGTTTTTGTATCCGGGATGATACAAACTTTTTTGTGAGCCTTGATCCACCAGAGCGCGAATATTATGATATTCGCCATCACAATATATAGGTACTATCGCCGTTGAAGGAGAATTGTGACGTTAGTACTCGAAAAATGAAATGACACTTTATTGACGTAATTTTTCTCTTGTGGTTTATGTGTCGCATATTTTGAGCAAGTGGGCGCTTCAGTATCCGTATTAGTCTGAGTCGGCAGCTGACTCGTTGTTTGCTGGAGTTTTGAATCGGGTTTTGGTTACTGGGTTTTTTGTGGGAAGTGTAAAAGAGAGTGATGTTTTCTTTGGCAGTATACACAAGTGAAGTTACTTGTACAATCACTCTTTAAATGGGAGTAAGAAAGTCTATTTTCACAGTAATTGTTATCTTTTACGAATCTTACCCAGTCAGATACGGATAGTGCTTTAAATTTCACACATGTCTTCATGGGGTGTCTTAAGTTGCAGAGTTTGCATGAAATCGGCTGATTTAAATCGACATGGAAATTTTGAGTTTTGAAGAACATAAATATACAAGGATGGGGTCCCAATTGCTGGTCGGGATTCCTTGTGCTGAGAAGGTTGAGAGGCAATTGTTGATAGTGGATTGAACTTTCAGGCTAGTTCAAAATTATCGTCAGTGAGAGGGAATTGTTTGACTATTTGTACTGCCTGACCTCTGGTTTTTTGCCTTAAATGGTATAGTTTCTGGGCTGGGGTTAGTTTGGGGTGATTTTTGTAGAATGCCGTGAACATATCTCTGAACGCCGGCCAGTCTTCGTACCCACCGTGGAAAATTCGCACGGTGGTACCTTGAGGAATACTTCTTGGGAGTTCGAATTTGGGGTGGAATTTGTGGTGGGAATGGTGTTTGTTTGGGACTGGGAATTTGCCCCGAGAAGCTGTAAGCCGTCTAAAATTTGCGCCTTACATTTCTCATAACTTGAGCATTTATTATATTTTGGCTCAATGGATCCGCTAGATTCAGCGAAGTACTCAGAGCGGGATACTGCTCTATATGAGCTTATTGGAGCATTTCACAACTTGTCAAGTTGTTGTAACTTAACATTTAAGAGCGGTTGGAATAAAAGGATTCAAGCCTGTTGCTTTCAAAAATGAAGTATCGAAGGCTTGAGTCAGAATCAGTGGGAGATTTCTTCTCCATTGCGTCGGGCATAAAAACTTTGAGCTTGGAAGAAGAATTAACAAAAAAATTAAAATTGATATAACTAGGAACTTTAAATGTGGGAGAATAGTAAAAAATTAGTATAGATTCAAGCTTGACTATATTTGTAATAATTTTAATGAATTTTAATTAATTTATTCAAATTTACTATGGGTAATTGTGTTTCGTTTTCTGGTCGCTAATTCACTTTGTCCCACTGTTGATCAAATCTTGTTTGTCCCTCTGTACTGTCTTAGCGCGTCCAAGTACAGTAACATTTCTTTTTTATATGCAGTGCGAGAGCAAACAAGGGGTGGAGCTTATGAAAATGCGTCTCCTTTAGCGCAACCTTATAAGTACGTATGTATGTATATCTGAGACAATTGCTGAATGAAAAAAAACCAAGTAAATATATATGCACGTACATAAATTTCCATGTAGGCAACTTAGTATTAGTATGGGTCACTTTACTGTGATAGAAAAAGTAATTAGAGAAAATTGTGGGAAACTGAGGAACTATATACATGTTTTTATGTGAGAATATGTATTATATGGCATATATAAATCGTTAATAAAGGGAGCCTTTCTGTTATTTAACGTATATATATGTCCGGTCGGCCGCTGTGGTGTAGTGGTAAGCAGTGCGCGCTTCCACTCCGCAACGCCTGGGTTCAAACCCTGGTCAAAGCAACATCGCAAAAAAATATAGAAAAAAGGTTTTTTCTTAACAGCGGTCGTCCCTCGGCAGGCAATGGCAAACCTCCGAGTGTATTTCTGCCATGAAAAACTGCTTCTCATAAAAATACAATCGCCGTTCGGAGTCGGCGTAAAACTGTAGGTCCCTCCGCTTTGTGTGACAACATAAAGGCGCACGCCACAAATCGGAGGAAAAGCTCGGCCAAACACTAACATATGTGTAAGCGCCAATCTATTATTATTATTATTATATGTCCGAATTTTTATTTTTATTTTCTTTGTTAGCCGCACTTTACTATGGGTTTTGTTTCCTGAGCAACTGTATTGTCTTAGCGCGTCTAAGTGCAATATCAAAGTTGTTTGTTATGCTTACGGTCGTGTGTATAGTGAGTACGTATGTATATGAGTGTCTCAAGCCAATGCCTTTGCTCAGCGACTGAGATCTAGCGGGAAAGACAACCGGCGCTGAGTATATAATGTACATATCGTCGTTTAAAGTACTAAACCGCGTATCGTCATTCTGCAAAAGCGCGTAACTGACAATTGGATTCGTCCGGAAATATACTAGCCAGAAATGCGATTGCTTTATAAAAAAGAGAGCCATTTTGAAATATGAGTGGTTTTACGCTCTAGAAAATAATTTCTACAACTTCACATACGCGATTTTGCATTTTGCTGATACACGGTTTTGCATTCTGTTGATACGCGGTTTTGCACTTTAAACGACGATATGTATATCTGATGTAATGCCAGTATGCAAAGGAATGTCGCGCGCGAATTTTTTGAGTAGGAGCGCCAGAGAATTTGAGAGTTTTAGGGGTTAAATGAATTTATGCACATACGCATGTAAATAGCTAATAAAAAAGGTCCCGTACGGTGCGAAACGGCAGGTTCAGGTGGGATCGGAACTTCGAGACCTATGTTCAATATGAGTGAGCAGTAGAGCGGGGTTTGGTGTTTATATACGTATGTATGTATGTAATTGTATTAAGTGCGTAAATTTTGTTAGCGGATTTTTGGGCTAAGGGGAAATATGTGACCCCGCGGGAATTATATATATGTGCAAATATGCTACGGAATTTATGTAGATATCTTGAGACGATATAATTTTTAATTACGGTATATTGGAAGTTCACCGACTTCTAATTTAGCGTACAGGGAGACCGCTACAGCAATTTACATATGTAATATAGGTATGGGTATGAGTGTATCAACAATGCTAAGGAGTAAATTTTTGGGCACTTACTTGAGGGGGGTACCACCTGTACTTTTTTCCGGCACTGTACCGTGCCAATCCTTGCTTTGGTTGTCCGCTGCTGCTGTGTTGGTCGTTGCTGTTGGTGTTGCCGCTACCTTTGAAATCTTGATGAAGTTGTTGCTGTCTCGCTGATGCTCCGCTGTTAGTGCCGTGCGCACTCAAGACCCAGGGGGAGTATGTTTTCCAACTTTAAACTTTTCGCGTGCAGAATTTTCCCTTTTTTCTGCCTTCACTGTCACCACCGCTTTTTATAAAATAGTTTTTTTTTTGTTATATTTAACTCTCTACCTTCACTGCCTTCACCGTAATTTTATTTTCCGCTTTATCCAACTTTAGGTTAAAAAATCAATTGGGAGTATTTTTATTGGGGTTATTTCTTTTCAGGTGTCTACTTATGTTCGGTTTACGTTTGCAAAAAAAGTAGTTTCACTTATCTGCGATTTTTCAGTTTTGTATTTATAATCTTTTCTTTTTTAGCACTTTTTCATGTAAAAATGATTTTATTTTTTTTCAGGATTTTCCACTTATATCGGTATGTGTTCTTTTTTTTCTTAACGGTTTTTTATATAATCTTTCGTTTCAGGCAGTTGTACTTTTCACTAAAAATTTTTACTTTTTTTTAGGTTTCACTCAGTTGCGCTTGTTTTCAAATATGTATCTTCGTAGTTTCCAATTTTTCGAGTTTTTTATACACACTTTTTAGTAGCTTTAATTTTCACACATTCACTTATTTGTTGGTTAAATGCGTGGCACCCTAGTGTTCCGCGTTTACAAGTGCCGCTGTTCTTTTTACGCGGCTTTTGCTTTCTCAGTTTTTCCTTGTTAAATAGCTTTTTATAATAAATTTCTTTAGGTTTTATATTCTTTTCGCGCTTGTTTAATTCTAGCATTGTCGTTTGTATTAAATATATATATTTTTTTTCGATTTAAAAAAAATTCCGCACCATTCGCACATTTGTATATATGTGATTCGCACTACCATGACACTTTGGTGCCGATCGCTTTTGAAGATTTCCGCTCACTGGCAATTATAAATTTTTTGAAGGTCGCGTGTTGCCGTTTAGCGACAAAGGACCATGTTGCTTTTTTGGGTAGCAGAGGATGAGGATGAAAGACGAGGTGTACGTTTAAGTGTAAAAGAGTTTTAATCAATTCAAGAACGGTTTAGAGTTCAATCTGTATTTTACAATTCAATATACGCCCGAGTGGCTTTATGTGGAGAAAATTGAAATTAAAAAGCGAGTGCGATACAGCGGCTGCGGTGGTCGTACGAGACGTGAATTCAACAAAACAAGTATGACGGGGGCCTCGGGTCACCCCGTGATACCGCGTACAATAAAAAACTACTTCAATTCAATTGGTTCCCAATAACATAACATTTTTAGTGTTGCCAGCCGCACGCAAATTAAGTGACAAATTGAATTAATAACTATTTTAAGGTTTTAGTCATCGAAGTCGATGAGATTAGGACTCATGTCCTCGACAATATGCATAAGCACACTATTTAGTTTGCTCGATTTGTAAACAAAGCTTCTCCGCGGTGAAAAATTTACTAATGTGAACAATCTAAATAAGCGAAATTTACAATAGCGCTATTCTTCGCCGAATGAGCGTCATAATACCAAATGAAAATTCGTTCGATCAGCACTTTCGACCACAGTCGAAGATCGAATGCTACTCATCATAGGGGCCTTTTGTTCCATTTTTATCGTAACTTATAAGTTAAAATTTTTTGCAAAAACGCTTAACATTAATGATTAAAATATAACGGAAGTGTTAGTTATCATTCGAGCAATTTTTGATGTGTATACATCTTTGGTTTTGGTAGGGGTAAAATTTGTGAAGCTGTAACGCATAGCCCAGTAGAAAATTTCGAAGGGCTTAGCATGTGTAGTGCAGCAGAACATTTTTATTTTCATTAGAAGCACACTGTGTTTACTTGCTATGGAAAATGGTTGCATACATTAAGGCATATGCAGAGTAAGAGGAAATGCGGTTCAAATGATTATTACTTGCGATAATGCAAACTCCGTGCACGCATACGACTATGTACCTATATTTATACATACTCAAGTTTGTATGTACATACATATGCATGAACTCATCTGTTGCAAGTGGTTTTGATATTCGTAGCATGGTTTTAGGCATAGGTTTAGTAGTCTATTGATAAAAAAGGCGAAAATTTTGACAATACTGAAAACATTTTAACTAGGTCCGTTGATAGCTGTGAACATATAAGAACATATGTATATATACATATATATGGATGATATAATAGCTCTTATCCAATACTTTTCGTGTAATTTCCTGTTAAAACGTCAAACAGCAAAATAACTCTATGAAGTGAGAGTAAAAAGTGAGTAACAGCAAAAAGTACGGGAACAAAAAAAGCATCGAGTAAAATCTTGCAACGTCGTTTTTTACACAACCCTCCAAAAATCGCTCTCATTACAGGATTTTGGAGTACGCGATCATTTTTCCCGTAACTTCCTGTAAGTTCGTGTAAAAACCTGTAAGTTCATTGAGTACTGGATCAGAGCTAATACAAGATTGTACAAAGAGAAAACGAGAGTAATAGAAAAAGCCGAAGAAATGAATTTAGTTTCCCATTTTGCAAACAAAATACATATGTATTCATGGCTTTAGCGTAAACCTAGCGACAGATGAAGCAGAACAACCGATTAGATTTCTAAAAGAATAAGTAAATTTAGGAATATATACAAATAGAAATGCTCAAACTACAAGCTCAAAAACAGTAATTGATGCGGTGTTTTCAAGATATTTTGACGCCCTTGAGTCACAAATATATACAAGTATAATATTTTATCAATCATACCGATAATTTTATGTATTAAAGAAATTAAAAATAAAAATAATTAAAAAAAATAAAATCAGCAAAATGTATAAAATTAAGTGAAGTTTAAAATTTAATTCCTAACCTAACCTACATGTCATGTATGTACGTAACTGAATCCCTTAATAATAGGTTTACATATAAAAAGATTACCCTCTTTTTCGCTCTTAACTCCCTTATTTGTAATTAGAAAAAGAGATTAGCCATACAAAATTATAATTTTTTGGTGTCCAACAAAGTTTTATCGATTATACTTGCGAAGAAGAGGAGGAATGTCAAATGTAAAAGTAAACCAAAATTGACGCTAGCAAGGAAAAGAGGTTTGTAAAATTATTTTCAATAAAATATGAAGTTAAAATATATTTAAATATCATAATATGTGTAGCAGAAAAAAGTGACCACGGTGGCACAGAGAAAAAGCTTAACTTGTCCTCGAGTTGTGAGAATAACAAGCACAACCATTTTTACAACTAACAAGCATTACGCATGAGGCAACAAGCAAGGACATCTTGCAAGTATATGTCGCACAAAAGATAAAAAAATGAATTTTATTCATTCGGCTAGTCCAGGTGGAACTAAATTTAATACTTTTTCAGGAGATTCAGGCGAAAGGTCAGCTCGAGGTCACGATTACTTCATGGAGAAGGACATCTCCATTTTTAATATTGAAGATGGCTGTGCATCTAAATACTTCTATCTGACCGTACATATCGAGGGTATGAAATACGATGTAAAGTGTGACACGGGTTCCCCTTGTTCGTTGATGTCGCTGAGCACGTTTAAACAATTTTTTGGCCGGAGTTTGCGGCCACTGATAGGCACGCCTTACAAAGATTACGGTGGCCATCAAATAAAAATCGCGAATGTAGTTTATCGAGGACAAAAAGAGAAAATTGCAATTACCGTAGCCGACACTGATCGACCAATATTATTTGGCGAAAATTTTTTGCATCCGTTTGGATTCCACTTAATGCAGGTAAATGAAGTTCACGAAGGTAGCGATGAGAGGGAAATTGTTAAAAAATTAAAAACAAAATTTTCGAAAGTGTTCAAAAGCGGCTTAGGCAAATGTGCGTTAGGAAAAATACACTTGGAGATATGTGAAAATGCGAAACCTATATTTTATAAGCCAAGGCCGGTCCCATTAGCCATGAAACCAACTGTAGAAATTAAATTAAAGGAACTTCAAGAACTAGGTATTATTGAACCTGTGGACAACGCAGATTGGGACACACCTATAGTGCCAGTAGTAAAACCAAGTGGGGACTTACGAGTGTGCGGTGACTATAAAGTCACAATTAATAGGGCTTTAGTGGATGTCAAGTACCCTTTACCTCGAATTGAGGAAATTTTTGCTTCTCTACGCATTTAGGAGTCATAAAAACTAAGGCATTGGCGAGGTCCTATGTGTGGTGGCCGAAAATGGACACAGATATAGAAAATTTAATACGAGACTGTAGCGCATGTCAATCTATGTTATCAAGTCCAGAGAAGAGTCCATGCATTCCATGGCAACCACCCAATAAGCCTTGGTCAAGGACTATGCTATGCAGGCCCAGTGAATTCATTTTATTTGTTGGTTATTATCGATTCATATCCGAAATGGGTAGAAGTATTTGAAACCAAAACCATAACTTCAAATTTCACTATAGATAAACTTAGCCAAACATTTTGTAGATATGAACTTGTCGACGTTATAGTTAGCGATAACGGGCGCCAATTTACCTCTATGAAATTTGAAAAATTTACTAAGGCTAATCGAATCCAACACATTTTCACGGCACCGGGACACCCAGAAACGAACGGGTAAGCCGAAAACTTCATTAAATGCTTAAAAAATCGATTATAGCTAGTTTAAGGGGCGCAGACCCAGATAATTTTGAAACCGTTTTAAACCGATTTCTTATAGACTATCGAAACATGAAACATATGGCTACGGGATCCCCAGCCAAGTTATTATTCGGTAGGGAACTAAAATCCCGTTTTAGTTTGCTTAAGCCGCCCCTGACGCAGGACAAAATTTTACAAAGTCAAAAATATAACGTTTTAAATTCGAAAGGAAAGAGGAATTGTCGATTCGAGGTTGGTCGAAAGGTATTGGTACGCGACGACTCCACAATAAATAAGCCAAGCTGGACACCAGCGATTATCAAAGAAAAATTTGGCCTGAGAAACTATAGTTGCGTATTGACTCAATCAGGCCGTACTATTAAAAGGCATTTAGATCAGATTCGTGGTTTAAACTCAGAAGAGGGCAGCAAGCAAGGGACTTCAGAAGTCAAAATCTTGGATTCACAGCAAACTAATGTATCCAATGAGATGGATCGTCAACGAGAGGAGAGGAGCAGTCAAGTGCCGCCCAGTAAAGGGATCCATATATAAAATGAATTTGAAATTGCCGAAGAAGGTGCTCCTACAACGCCAATCTTAGAAGGTCCTGCTCCATCAAGTAATCGCCAACCTCGTGCAAGCGCGCGTAAGACATTAGAAAGGCTCAAGTCGCAACGCTAGAGCTGTTTAAATTAAAGGGTGCAAGAATACTTATCTAGCATAACTCTTACCCATGGGTACGTGTCTCTCTGTAATTGAATTGAAGTATTCTGAATTATTTTTGTTCGTATTGTATACACCTAAGGGGAGAGTTGTAGTGTATCGATAAATTGATATGGCTATCCCACCACTATAAGTAAAACATGAATTCTGAAGATCAGCTGTTAGCATGTAAGACGAATGAAATAAAGGAAACTCTCTTATTCTTAACCTCCATCGAAGCAACACGTGTTCGTTTCTTCCTGCCCACGATACTCCATATATAAACGAACTTTTTTGCTTTGCCGTACACATATGTTTACACATCAAATATCATGAGTACCTAGTACTCACGCCTTTTTTTTATAGTGTAACGAATGAAAGCAATCATACATTCTACGAAAGAAATGTAGTTATTTCAAGCACAACTGTCATAAATACTAAGTTTTGCCTAAATTTTCAACTACACTGTTATTCAAAATTAGTAAAAAAGGTTATTTTACTTATAATAAAACTTTACACCCAAATTCATAAATATAAAGAAGACTTTAACTGCTTTATAACTCGCAAAACTTGTATGAAAACGTCTCTTTATACAGCTCTATAAATCTATTTTATTTTTTATGAATAAGGCCTTCTTTTATTTATATGCATATGAAAAGGTTATCTATATACCACATTTTTTTATTGCTTAGCCCTCATTCAATAAAGTATATTGATGCAAAGTGTTAAATTATGAAAGTCAACAAAACTCTTTTTAAATATAATAACATATAAAATATGAAAGAATATAAAAAATACGTATTTTACTTTCTTAAACATAATTATATTTTTATGTTGAGTTACTTGGCAGATTCGTAGCTTCTTCGACGTTTGTTTTCTTGCCGACTATAAATAAGAGGAAAATTATTAGGCGTCAAAAAGGAAAGTTTCAGTGAAGAATCATACATGTCCTTACTTTTAATTTCAGTAAGTAGTGCGTCTGTTCCTGGCTTGTGCCTACAGATGATAGGTAACTGATAAAATTACCTATTGATGAAGTCGCAGCGCATGGCTCAGCGCAGGCAATGCTAAAAACATTGTATGCTTTAAACATATCTCCACAGCTTTAACATTTAATTTTGTATTGTATTTTTATCCATCAAATCCCCTTTTAAAACGTTTAAATATATATTATACGTCTCACAGCAGCCAACCAGCCAGCAGTAAAGTCGCAATTACATGCGGTACATAAAATTATGATAAAATCTTAAACTGCCGCCAGTGGTCGGAGAACCCATGGTTTACGCGGAAAAAGCCATATTTTAAAACTGTGGTAAATTAACCGGAATAAAGCTATTCTTATTCAGAAATGTCAACGAACTCAAATCTGATTAGTAATTTCAATAATATCTGCTGAGCGAATTCGATCGCGGCACGTTCTAACAGTTATCATTTACACGTTTATAACTATTAAAAAGCAGTAAAATATTTTTTTTTGGTTTGTATCTATTTATTTTGGTTTAATTTAACATTGAAATAATAGAAAAAAATATGTTTATATTAATATGCTTTTTAAAGGGACATATATGTATGTCCCTATATGCGTTAAGGTATACATTTTGAATAGTTTGTGTGGAAAGAAAAATAATAGCGCGCTTTTATTGTAAAATAAACACAAATTATGGTAGGAATAATAAAAAGTTTAATTCATAAATTTATTTATAATTTAAATATAAACATTAGTGATATTCATCAAAACAATTATGTTCTGAAATGTAACATAAATGAATACATGTAGAGCATGTGTTATTTGTGCGATTCCTTTTTGCACACTGTACCCATCTTTTCCTGTTACTCACTTGTACCATTAACATCTGACGGAAAACCTCTTTGTCGGGACGAAAAACTGCAAATAAGTGGGCGAGCTACTACTTAGCGAAATTCTAGACTTGAAAGCAGACTTCCTTCAATGCGTTTTGCTTCGTGCTGCTTGCTATAAATTATATACGAATTTTTCAACGCGATATCTAGCAAGTCGAAAAACAATCGTACATAGTATTTTTTTTTTCTTTCGTAACACAAATTTTTTTTTTTTATCCATGAGATTGACCGCTCCCATATTTTTATTGTATTGTAAAACAACTTTAGAGCATGTTACATTCATCTCTTCACCACCACCTTGAACCCGACTCTGGACTGTCGTTTTCGGTATGGGCGACAAGAAATTTGTCAATAAAAATACAACTTTATTATCCATCCATTTTATGAACGAAATTCCGGTGCTGCTGGTCGTAAAAATGTCTCCACGTTTCATACCTTTATCAGCTGGCACGTTTCTTGGAATATTTTTTCTCTTTGAGCGTATTGTTCCACAAGCTTTTATATTTATTTTCGTCAATTCATACTGAAGATTAGGAGAACTGAAAACTGCATTTGCATCCAATGCAGCTCAACATGAATCCACTAAGACATCAGCCGCCGAAATAAACTTCCGCCGGAGCCTTAAATCACCTCACCACGGCCGCAAGCGAACAGAAAAAATATATCGACCTACGACGGCGACCATGGAAACCCGAAATAGGAGACAGGGAGATGAAACGAAACCACCCCCTCTCCTCCGCCGCTAGGCACTTCGCCCAGAAACTCGCACCAAAATTTTCGAGGCCCTATCTGATCACGAGCTATGCCTCATCCAACACCTTCAAACTTGCACCTGCCGATTACCCAAATAGGCAACAAAATCATACCGAAATATTAAAAAAGAGCAAAATATATACATATTGTCACTAGACACGAATAAAGCGCCGGGCTCAAAAGTCGTCCGCGAAAAAGACGCATAAAAAATGTCAGCCAAGAAAGACTCTTAACATAGTTGACGGCGTGAAAGACGCGTTAAAATATTTGACGGCGAAGAAGGACGCGTAAACTTACTTTCGTGGTAAACTATGTTTGCGGGTGTAACTGTATGTAAATTGGCCAAAGAGTTTTCGGGGAATGATGCTGAAGTGACAGTCCTTGGCCAGGTATAAATCTATGTTTACGCGTCTTTCTTTGCCGTCAACTAGGTCTTCACGGGCGAACCTCGGCCTATCTCACTATGGCAACCTCCATTTGAGGCCGCGCCGTGGCCGCCAAATAAACCGCGGCTCATCAGCGTAAAGATATTTCACGACCCACCGCGTGCCCACGTTCGCAATGGAAAGCCACTCAGGCCACTCAACAGCAGCAACCACCAACCCAGCAACGCCCAAATTACTTTTTTTCTTTCAAATTATTGTAAAATAAGCTTGCATTTAATTATCATACCTAATTATTAATAGTTATAGCAAAACTTACAAACTTATTCATTTTCGAAATACTTTAGAAATAAGAACAACTTGAAGTCGTTTTTAAATACCTTAAAAATAAGAAAACTTGAATATCTATACAAAAAAAGGCGTGAGTACTAAGTACTCATGAAATTTGTTCTGCAAACATGTGCGAACGGCAAAGCATAAAAGTACGTCTACATATAAATATAATCGCAATCAAGACTCGTTAGCTGTCAAATTGGTTTGCTAGTTATTCACACAACTCGAGGAAAAGTTAAACTTCTCTGTTATAATATGCTATTTAAATATATTTTAACCGAATATTTTATTAAAAATACCTTTACAAACCTCTTTTCCTTACTAGCGTCAATATCTGTTTACTTTTACATTTGACATTCCTCCTCTTCTTCGCAAGTATAATCGATAAAACTAGGTTGGCCACCAAAAATTATCAGTTTAATCTGGGATAATTTTATAATTATAATTTTGTATGGCTAATCTTATCTAATTACATATTAGGGAGTTAAGCTCGAAAATGTGGATAATCTTTTAATATGTAAAGCTATTCTTAGGCGATCCAGTTACATACATACACATGTGGGTTATGTTAGAAATTATTCATTAATTTCCCTTAATTTTATTCATTTTTCCGATTTAATTTGTTTTTATTCATTTTAATTTTTAATTCTTTTAGTACATAAAATTATCGGTATGATTGATAAAATATGATACTTGTATATACCCTGTAGGGAAACGAACTAGTGCGGAACTGGTTCGGTTCTAGTGCGTTTGGAACCATGACTAGTACGCGTCAATTCTCTTTTGCATGCTAGCGACTGGCGAATTTAACATTGCGATGTCCTAGGAAGTGTCAATTGTCCCCCGTTGCATCCCTTTGGCTCTAGTTCCGAACCAGTTCTAAATTCGACAGATAAGATATAGTTCGTTTTGCATCCCTTTTTCTATAGTACCGAACCATTTCCAAATTCGACAGATGAGATCTAGTTCGTTCTGCATCCCCTTTTCTTTAGTTCCAAACCAGTTCCTAATTCGACAGATGAGATCTAGTTCGATCTGCATCCATTTTTTATAGTTCCCAACCTGTTATAAATTCGTCACCTTAGATCTACATTTCTAATCAGGCTTGTCGAAACATTTCCCTTCTATATTAAATACGATCGGTTGAAGGAAGGACAATACAATCACAAATGTTTAAACGCATTTATTAAAAATTTATAAACCACATTAGTAGTAGTAGTAGTATTAAACTTAAGTAGTAAGTAAAAAACAAAAGTGCGTTCTGCTTAAAAGTAAAAATATTAGTTCACTTTGTCTTACTTGTCTAAATTTAAGCATATTGATTTTTAAGTAAATTCAGTTCTTTTTAAGCTTATATGTATATGAAGTACTTCGAAAGTTTTTGTCGTACTTAACTTAAATAAGATATACAGTCAGTCAATAAAGTTTAGGTACAGTGAAGTTTTTACAATACCGGCAACTATTTTTTAAATATTTTATTTTTCCCTAATTTTTTATAAAAATATGGTTAATTCTACACCAAAAACCCCAAAAATCAGAGTTCCAAACCTTATGCAAAATTAAAGAAAACTGCGAATTTCCATCCAAGTATTGCAATTTACACTCTTTAGAAAAAAGTTAAGTACTCGTTTATTAGCCCATTCAATTTTAGTATAACAAAGTGCAAGTTTGAGGTAGCTAGGACTTACCATTGATATTTAGCAATTTTTTTTTTGTTGTTTGGTAAGTCCTAGCTTCCTCACACTTGCACTTCATTATACTAAAATTGAATGGGCTAAAAAACTTTTTCTAGAGAGCGTAAATAGAAAGTGAATTATTTTAATGAAATTTTGCAGAATTTTCTTAAATTTTGCACAAGGTTTGGAACTCTGATTTTTGGGGATTTTGTTGTAGAATTGACCATATTTTTATAAAAAATTACCGAAAACTAAAATATTAAAAAAATAGTTGCCCGTATTGTAAAAAATTCGTTGTACCTAAACTTTATTGACTGACTGTATTAAGGTAGCTGTGGTGGATTGCATAAAAAAAATTAATTTGTCTTTTCTTAAAAAAAAGGTAGCTCTGGTGGCTTGCATTTTTAAATAAATTTAGTAAGAAAGTGGTAATTATTTTGACACTTTTTTTTTAAATGCCTCTTTTTCTGCAACTGCATTGCCTTTCTCAATTGTCCTTCAGGATCTTGGCCTTTGTTTATGGAATCACTAAGTATAATGATTATTAAGCAACTCAAAAACTATACCAGCGTGATTACCGACGTATCCTTTTGAGAGGTAGCCGCACCCTTATAAAAGGAATAAGACCCAAACTTTTCAGGTAAAAATTTCAGTAGGTTGCGTCTGTATGGCCTTTTCAATTTTATAAATTATCATTATTTTTAAGTGGAAGAATAAAACTGAAAATAATTCATAATCTCTGCGCGAAAAAATAAAAATCACAAATTAATCATTATTTGTAATCCCAAAAATAAAAATCAAATAATAATTATTTCCGTTTGAGCGAAAAAATAAAACTCAATAATAATTCATAAAATAATGATTAAATGCTGATTTAAATTATTTTACTCATAATGATTACCTTCCCTGCTTTTAAAATTTAAAATAGAATAGTTTAGTGAAAGTACCACATTTCACTGCTTTTGGACTGGTGCGGAACTATCGGACTGATTCGTTTTTGGCAAAAAAGAACTAGTACTGAAATAGAAATCTGGTTCACTAGTTCGTGTTTTCCGTACAGGGTACTTGTTACTCAAGGGCGTTAAAATATCTTGAAAAGACCGCATCAATTACTGTTCTTGAGCTTATAGTTTGAGCATTTCTATTTGTTTATATTCCTAAATTTAGTTTTTCTTTTCGGAATGTAATCTGTGGTTCATGTAAATGAGAGCGACTTTGGAGAGTTGTGTGGAGATTGAAGTTGCAAGATTTTACCCGATGCTTTTTTTGTTCCGTACGTGTTGCTGTTACTCACTTTTTACTCTAACTTCAGAGAGTGATTTTGCTGTTTGACTTTTTCCATGATTTAACACGAAAATTATTGGGTCAGTGCCATAATATCATCCAAACATATGTATATTATACATACATATAAGCATGTATGTTCATCAGTCATCAACGGTCCCAGTTAAAATGATCTCAGTATTTTTTTATATTTTCGCCTTGATTTTTAATCCAAATAGACTACTAAACCTACGCCTAAAACCATCTGCAAATTTTAAAACCAGTTGCAACAAATGAGTTCATACATATGTATTAGGGGGCTTGATGATTGCATTCAAAACGGCTTTTGAATTATTCATATACAAAACGAATGAATGATTTGGCTTCAAATTTTTTTGAATTTGAGTGAATAGCTGTTATATGATATTTGTGTCGATATTACAACATTCAAACAAAGTGAAAATAAATCGAATTGAAATAAATGACAATTTTTCGTATGAATATTGAAAAATATTTTTTCTATGCACATATATAAAACATACATAAGTATGTATGTACAGTCAGTCAATAAAGTTTAGGTACAGCGAGGTTTTTACAATACGGGCAACTATTTTTTAAATATTTTATTTTTCGCAAATTTTTTATAAAAATATGCTTAATTCTACAACAAAAACCTAAAAAATCAAAGTTCCAAACCTTGTGCAAAATTAAAGAAAATTCTGCAAAATCTCATTCAAATATTGCACTTTTTATTTACGCTCTCTAGAAAAAAGTTGAGTATGCAGTTTTTTAGCCCATTCAATTTTAGTATAATAAAGTGCAAGTATGAGGAAACTAGGACTTATCATTGATTTTTGGGAAATTTTTTGGTTGAAGGTGTCGCACATTTTTTCCATATAAAAAAATTATCAAACATTATTTTATATGGAGAAAATGAGCGACACCTTCAACAAAAAAAGTGTGTGTGTGTTGTATACTTCGGCGAACTTCGTCCAGCCTAAAATTAGATTTTCTAATTTAAACATTTTGGTCCAACAGTTTCTCCAACAATCCGCATTTACGATTTGTACTGGCACATTCGTCGGCTAAGACTATCGTTTGGTGGTCGTTTGCCGCC
>NW_016157327.1:200740-206257 GCF_001687245.7 Rhagoletis zephyria | reverse complement strand
CACTTTTTACTCTAACTTCAGAGAGTGATTTTGCTGTTTGACTTTTTCCATGATTTAACACGAAAATTATTGGGTCAGTGCCATAATATCATCCAAACATATGTATATTATACATACATATAAGCATGTATGTTCATCAGTCATCAACGGTCCCAGTTAAAATGATCTCAGTATTTTTTTATATTTTCGCCTTGATTTTTAATCCAAATAGACTACTAAACCTACGCCTAAAACCATCTGCAAATTTTAAAACCAGTTGCAACAAATGAGTTCATACATATGTATTAGGGGGCTTGATGATTGCATTCAAAACGGCTTTTGAATTATTCATATACAAAACGAATGAATGATTTGGCTTCAAATTTTTTTGAATTTGAGTGAATAGCTGTTATATGATATTTGTGTCGATATTACAACATTCAAACAAAGTGAAAATAAATCGAATTGAAATAAATGACAATTTTTCGTATGAATATTGAAAAATATTTTTTCTATGCACATATATAAAACATACATAAGTATGTATGTACAGTCAGTCAATAAAGTTTAGGTACAGCGAGGTTTTTACAATACGGGCAACTATTTTTTAAATATTTTATTTTTCGCAAATTTTTTATAAAAATATGCTTAATTCTACAACAAAAACCTAAAAAATCAAAGTTCCAAACCTTGTGCAAAATTAAAGAAAATTCTGCAAAATCTCATTCAAATATTGCACTTTTTATTTACGCTCTCTAGAAAAAAGTTGAGTATGCAGTTTTTTAGCCCATTCAATTTTAGTATAATAAAGTGCAAGTATGAGGAAACTAGGACTTATCATTGATTTTTGGGAAATTTTTTGGTTGAAGGTGTCGCACATTTTTTCCATATAAAAAAATTATCAAACATTATTTTATATGGAGAAAATGAGCGACACCTTCAACAAAAAAAGTGTGTGTGTGTTGTATACTTCGGCGAACTTCGTCCAGCCTAAAATTAGATTTTCTAATTTAAACATTTTGGTCCAACAGTTTCTCCAACAATCCGCATTTACGATTTGTACTGGCACATTCGTCGGCTAAGACTATCGTTTGGTGGTCCTTTGCCGCCCTAAATAACCGAACGAACGTGTTATGTCCATGAGAAGTTCTCTGGTGGCAACAATGATCCGGATCAATAGTGAATGTGTACTAGAAACTTTATCTTGTTCAACAGAAATACAATATACATACATAAACTGAGATAAAATACCTTAAAAGCCAGTTTCGCGAAAGCAATTGAAGTGAGAAATGATTTTTTTCTGTCCGGTTAAATTGCTTTCATGAAACTGGCTTTTAAGGAATTTCTACAGGTGGTGATTTAAGATTTACCACCGCACAACTCAACCCTGGTTTCTTCTAATGAATGTTTAACGCATAATAATATTCGCAAATCACATCCATTGGGCCAATCGTAACACACGAGAGTTCGATATACTCAGGGCGCAACAAGTCGAATTAGTCTGACATTTACGGCACCTTTTCTCACTTTTCGATTTTTAGTAATAACTCGACCTCAGCACAACCTGGCAGCCCTTTTTTGCAATCGGACTGCCTTTACCGATTCCAATACATGTTTTGAATATTCGCCAATTCGGATCATAAAAAAAGATTTTTAGTAATAACTCAACTCCAGCGCCAACTGGCGGATTAAATTGTGAAACTAAACTATCCAGAGACCCACACAAACACACACACAAAACTTGGTTAAAATCCCTTCAGCCATTTAGGATTTCACTCACATTATACCTACAGAAGAATTATATACACATTAAAAGATAAGGAAAAGTCGTAAGTAAAAGTCAGTACGTTTGTACTTTTCCACGCCCCCTTTTTAAAGAACCCATTTTTCTCAATGAGTATGGTATTAATTTCATATATCTCCATACGAAGTGTTCCAGTACGGTACCATAAACTCTTCCAGAGATATGCAGTATGAAATTCGCCTTGTATGGTAGGTGCAACGCCCCCTTTTCCAATAGCTCTATATTTTCTCCATGACTATGCGATTAATTTCATATATCACCACACCAAGTTCCAGTACTCTACCAAGAAAACAGAGATATGCAATAAGAAAAATTCGTCTTGTATGTGAAGTGCCACGCCCGTATAAAGTTCCAGTACTCTTTTAAGCGCCTTACCACACACCACACTTAGCCTGCTGTATAGGTGCTCCTTTTGATGGTAGCTGCTGCTCGATGGAGCCCTAGCGCTCCGCTGCTGCGTGCACTCATGCGCTGCTATTCGCAGATTCGGCGTTGTCGGACGGTGAAGCTGCCTAAGTTGTGTGGGCAGGTTATATGTTTTTCTTCCGGGGCTGTACTTGCCCGAAGCCCGGGAGACCAAACTGTTTTTAATAAAAGACTGTGACAATGAAAAACGTCCGATCGAGTAGAATGGCGCGTATGGAATGACGCCAATTTATTTTTCACTTTTTGACTTAACGTTAGCTGCTTTCGCAATACAACAGGGTTGCGTTTTTCAATATCGTAACTTCTTAATTCTTAACAGCCGCAGTCAGAAACGTTCCTTAAATTAGCTCTAACGGGCACTTAACTAATGATCGTTAGATCTGTTAATTAATGTTTCCTCTCAGAGTTAAAAATTATGAAATAAAATATTTAAGTATGGCCCCAGTTGCGGCCCTTCATTTTTGTGGCATCACTCGCTTTTTTCGTTCAGTTTGAAATAAAATATAAAAATAACTATTTATATAATTTTGCGCGCACTGACTCAACAGACGCAATGGCTGAGTGAGCAGAGCACTGGCGTGCCATTCAAGAGATCCGAGTTCGAGTCCTAGGGCAGGAAAATTTCATTTTTCCTTTTTTTTCTTGTTTAATTTTTATAAACTATCTTTATTGAATTTTTTTGCTTTTTTGATCTAATTTTCTTTTGATTTATAGATTTTATTGCTTTAAAAAGGAAAGCAATTTTTTTAAATTTAATTAAACTGTTTGCTAAAAGAAAAACAAGACCAATAACAGGCCAATTCTGGCATCTGTCTTTCAACTCACCCCAGTCTTTCGAGAGACAAAAGTCTTTATATTTCGGCAACTATCTTGAAAGTTCTTTTCTGTATTTCGAATGAGTAATTGAAAGATGTGCTAATAGTGTTTTTATATTTATCGCTTAGCAATAAGTTTTCTAAAAACTAAACGAAATGAAAAAATATCTTTTTAAAACAGGAAAAATTAAAAATTTGAGAAGCTGAAAGTAGAAGAAAAATGATGAATCAAAAAAAATTCCAAACGTTAAATAAAATAAAAAATATGACTTTTTTTCGGCAATAAAACTTAAAAAAAAAATTTATTAAAAAGAATTCCTTGCCGAGGATTGAACTCGGATCTCCTGAATAACACGAAAGTGCTCTGCTCACTGGGTCGTTGCTACTATTACAGCAACGTTATCGAAATTGAAATTTATTGAAAACAAACAAAAAATTTCAATATAATTCGTTAAAAAGTTAAGTAAAGGTTTTTGTTTACTTAACTTTAATGTTCATTAAATGCCGTTAACGAATCATTAACTGACTCTGAGAGGGAATTTTTTCAAATCGTTATTGAGGGATACCTTAAGTAATCATTAAACGACTCTGAGTGCGGCTGTAAGTGTAATAGATTAGTAAAAGGCGAATTCATATAAGGTAAAATGCATGCTTGATTGCATTACATCACCCTCCTTTGGAAAAAGAAGAATTTGGCAAATTGGTCAAGTTTGCCACATTCTTCTTGTCCGTAGCAAACCCAGGTTAAATTGTTTTGAAGGAACGAATTTTAAATGCGTTGGGAATTTTCCTTCCCTTTTTACATTCGTTCGTTCAGGACAATTTAGTTTTTCTAAAAAATGTAATTGAATACTAAATGTAATTATGTAGTTCTTATTAGTAAATTAGTTTATTAATAAGTAATTAGTTGCCTAATTATCGTGTAAATACTAGAGTTTAGAGTAAGCATATTTCCTAATTAAACAAGTATTAATGTAGTAAGGCGGACCTCCATAGCATTAGGAAGTAGTGGTAAAAGCCTAATTTAGAGTAGATATATATATTTACAGTATGTTACAAAACAATCAAATAAATATATACATATGTATGTTATTTTAGGTGATTAACGCTTATAACGCTTATATATTTTTATAAGCGATTTAGTAGAAATGATAAAATAATATTGAAATTCAAGATTTTATTTTTTTTGCTGTGTGAATATTTATACACAGATTTTTCTTTAAGCCAAATGGCTACTTTAAAAGTATATGAAAACATGATATTTTAAGGTTTGGTTTTATACATTAAATTTAGGTTAAGTATTTTTAAATGTTAGAAATTTGGAATTTTTGGGTACATAAAATATTTGTGTTGTTTTCTTAATTTATATTTACATATATTCGTGTTTTTGAATTTGGAACACAGTAATGTGCAAATTTTGATAATTACTTTTATATGATTTAAGTATTAAAGTTTTAGCTTTAATTAGTAATATAAAATTGAGTGAAATGAAAATTTATAAAATTGATAAGATTTCGCCGTTTAGGTAACTTTTTGGGTTCTGTTTTTGTGAACAGTTCTTAATTTGTTTTTGTCTTTGTCAAGTATAGTTACGTTCACACCGTATACTTCCGTCACTACGTATGGGCCCTGGTATATGCTTTTGTGTTTGTCACGAGGCTCCTTTTGAACTAAAACCATATCATTTTTGTTTACGAGTAAAGGCCGTGCATCTGTGTCGTAAGCTTGTTTTCTTCGTATTTTATGTTTGTTAATCAACTCTGTAGCTAACGCATGCGATTTTTGCATACGATATTTTACTTCCTTAGCATAATTTTCAACATTATAGATTGGGTCTATTTCAATCTTTTGCAATTCATGTGGTAAAATGGCCTTTTTGCCAAAAAGTAATTCAAAAGGGGTAAATTTATTATCAAAAACTGTGCTGGACGTGGTATTGTGTAAGAAAGTAAACTATTTTAAATACGTGTCCCAGTCAGCATATGTTATTCGTTGAAAACTCAATGGTGCCAACAGTTTCGTGGTGGTGTGCTGTTGAAAAAGCGTGCTTAATATTTAAAAGTTTGGTTAGCTCCGATACAATTTCGTTTTTAAATTCTGTTCCTAAGTCTGATTTAATTGAATTCATGATGCCATAAGTTAATATAAAAGTTTCAAAGATAGCAGAAGCAATAGTTTTAGTTGATTTATCTGGTATAGCTACTGTTACCAGATATTTTGTTAGATCACAAATGATAGTAACAGCGAACTTTTTGCCATATTTGGATTCTGGTAAGGGTCCTATCGTGTCTATTACTAGTATATCAAATGGTTTAAAAGGGGTTGGAGTTAAAATAAAATTTTCTTTTATTTTGGGTTTGACTTTATTCAAAAGACATTTATCGCAGTTTTTGACAAATTTCGCAATGTCACGGGTCATGTGTTTCTAATAATATTTTGTTCGAATTTTCGCGTACAATTTTTTCATTCCGCAGTGTCCGCCTGTGACCGGGT
>NW_016157327.1:188445-199210 GCF_001687245.7 Rhagoletis zephyria | reverse complement strand
GCCCAATGTGGCATTTCTTTACGTCGACGATATAATCGTAATTGGTTGTAGCGAGGCACACCACACAAAAAATCTATCAAAAGTTTTCAATACACGCAGAGCTTTCAACTTAAAACTCAACCCAAATAAATGCAATCACAATATTAAAAGCATTGAATGGCCTAAAGATGATGTATTTTTTAAACATTTTTCTATTACAAACTTTAAAACCAGCGGAAATAAAATTTTAAAGTCTTTACAAATTATACTAACAGATACCGTAGAAACTATCAATGATGACGACAAAACATTAAAACTAATGACAATTTACCACGACGTCTTCAAAAACTTTTAAAATATATTTTTCTTTTGGGCCATTTGTAAGTTTGCTTTTGTATTCATATATTTTGGTTGCTATGTTGTTTCTCGCTGTGTCCTTTTCTCTTTCATCGTCGAGTGCCTTGATACCTTGTTCAATTTCGGCAATTAAATGTATGGGTGAGAACGTTTCCTTCGTTACCGGTAATGCGAATTGTTTTCCCATAGAGAGAAGCCACCTGCTTCCACCCAGCGAAACGCCGGGCCACGTATAACTTGTTTTTGACCGATATAACATTTCCCGTTGGTTTCATCCCATCCCGATTTTGACTGTCGCATAGTGTTACAGATGCAGACAAAGGCAACAAGACAGTAATGATGAGCAAAACGGAATATAATGATAAAACAAAAAGCCTCCTTAGCGATAAAGACACCTACAAAACTATGCGAATGGATCCAACACAAAAATTATTAAGGAAAAATAACAACATAATTAATGACATTTACAAACAAAAAAATATTGACGTCAAACAGAAACACCAATTGACAAGCACTGCAGCTACAGCTCCCAGACTAAATGGCCTTCCAAAGATACACAAAGAAAATACTCCTCTTAGACCAATTTCCTCTTCAACAAATGTAAATACCTTGCTACAAGCTTTATAAATTCATCGGGCAAACTCTAAAACTCGTAATTTCCAAAGAATATAACATCAAAAATTCATTTGAACTCAAAGAAAGGCTAAAATATATAAAAGTCGAAGAAAATGAAATCCTTATATCTTTAGATGTAGTGTCCCTATTTACCAATATTCCAATACAATTGGCAATTAATACAATTATGAAGCAATGGCCGTCCTTGCAAAATCATACAAGCCTTTCAAGAAAACAATTTTTACGTGCCTTGGAATTTTGCTTACGGGACAACAACTATTTTGTTTATGATGGTACCTATTACCAACAGGTACATGGAATGCCAATGGGAAACCCTCTATCACCGACTGTAGCAGATATTGTTTTGGACAAAATACTAGACGACAGCATTGCTGAATTGAGAACCAAGGACATATATATCAAATACATCAACAAGTATGTAGATGATATATTTGCTATTGTAAATAAAAATGACGTGGAAGAAATAGTTAAAACTTTAAATGCATAACATAGAAAAATCCAGTTCACGACTGAAGTTGAAGAGAAACAAAAATTAGCCTTCCTAGACATGGAAATATGCAATATAAACAAAAACTTGTTAACAAACTGGTATACTAAAGACATAGCTTCCTCTAGAATGATTAATTATCACTCGAATCACCCCTGGACGCAAAAGAGGAACACTGCTATCAATCTTATAAATAAAATCCACGCGTTGAGTGACCAGGAGTTCAGAAATGCAAACAACAAAAAGATAAAGAAATATTATACAAAAACGGGTACCCTAATAATATCATAAATAAACTTATAGCAACAGCAATAAACAAAACGAAAGTCAGCAGGCATGAGAATTGAAGCTGTAAATAAACATGCACAAGAAATTCGCAGGAGTCACATATATACATGGATTAACGGATAATAAAACATTACACAAAAACATTCGCAACGAAAATATAACCTTTGCCCACAAACCAAACCACACACTAAGCACAATTTTCAGCAAAACAAAAGACAAAATCAACAAGGAACAACAACATAATGTTGTTTACGAAATAAAATGCAACGGAAAGGTTGGCGAAACCTGCAATAAAGTATATGTAGGCACGACAAAGCGAGCACTTGGCGTCAGAATCAACGAACACCAAACTGACGCAAAACACAAAAAGACAACAACAGCACTAGCCCAACACTTAACAATTAGCGGACACGCAGCAGACATCGAAAACACCAAAATATTAGACGTAGAAAGGAGTGAGAGGACAAGATTAACATTAGAAGGTCTTCGAATACAACAAAGAATACAGGACGCGATGAACTTCAAAGAAGACGTGGATAACATAAATTGCGCATACCGGGCAGCAATTGGACACATTCGACGAGCAGATAAGCGATAAACAATATTAAGCTGTGATATTTTTATGTAGATTTATTTATTAGTGATGTCCAAATAAAATATGTTAAAATAATAATTGTGCCAAATGTGATGTAAATGTAAAGATGTAAGTGTGATCATGAAGAATTTTATTGGTATATGTGTGTATGTTAACTAATTGTTTTGATATTTCAATATGTAACATTGTATCTAATGGTTGTGTTTTTTATGTTCTTTTTGTTTTATTCTAAATAAATAAGAACAGACTCCCTGAAGAAGGCGGAAAATAACGCCGAAACGCGTAGGAAGAAAAAAGGAAACTTGTTTTTGCTTTTTTAAAATCACCGGCCAGAAGAGCTCCTAAAATAACCTAAAGGTAATACTTTCCACCTAAATGCTCCTCGGTCGGTGCTAAGGGATGTTACGTCACGAGAGTCAACATGCAAAGGGATTTGATGAAATCCTGAAAAGAGGTCTAAAGTTGAAAAATATTTCGCTCGGCCCAGGTTGTCTAAAATGTAATCTATTCTCGCAAGAGGGAACTTATCGGCAATCAGTGTCTTATTAACAGCACGGAAATCGACGCACATGCGGTACGCTTTTTGACCATTAGTGTATTTTTTCGGAACAACAATTGAAGTTCTCTATTTAATTTCGAGTAACTTTCTTCTTCACCTTGCCGTAAATACACCGTTATCAATTTCTTGTGACTCCACAAAAAGTGGTTCCGGTGAACTTTCTAAATTAAAAAGTCGAAAAACTTCGCGTCCGGGTGGAATTACGCAGGTATCGCTTTCAGTTCCGTGAAAAATCGGAATCGCGTCCTTTTTGTTACCTACCCAGAAGGAGATGCAATTGCTCGCATAGCTGATAACGCATCTATTGGTTTTCAAAAAGCCTTTACCCAATATACCGTCTGCAGGGATGTTAAACTCGTCATTAACTACATATAACGTATGTTTTATAAAAAAATCGGAAAAAGTCAAATTTGTTGTAATTTTATCCAGAGTCGAAACAGTATAAGAAGTAACGCCCGTGATGCGGATGATATCATTTGAATCAATTGGAAAATTTTTGTTAAAACTTGAAATTTTAATTAAAGAAATGTCGGCTTACGTGTCGACCAAAAATGTGTATAATTTATTTGACCCGGGATCTTGCAATTGAATATAATCTGAATAAATTAGGTTTAAGCAATAAATGCCTTTTGTTATGGAAAAATCGTTTAGTTGTCTAGCTCCTGCTCCCCCAATGTTCGCTCCTGAGGGGCGTGAGCGTTTAAAGCACGGATATTTGCGTTTCTACCCCTATTATTCGAAGATCTGCTATTATTGGTGTTGTTCCTATTACTAACACGATTATTGTTAAAACGGTTATTATTGCTGACACTTTGGTGGGTGTATCCGTTAGTGGGTCGATAGCGCTGGTTTCCATTGCCTGAAGAAAACCTGTTCATATAACCAGTAAAATTGCGACTTGGGTTATAATTACTATGCCCACGAAAACTATCACGAAAATTTCTGGAAAAGTTACTGCCACATGTGCGAAATGCTAAAACCTGACGCTCTTTTACTTCGTTATTTTGCTCTACTATCAGCTTTGCTACTACGTCTTTGGAATCGGAAAATGTTGTTGAAGCAAGTATCGACTTGACTAGATCCGACTTGGCATTTAATCGACAAACATTTACGGTTTGCTCAACATTCATTTCGTGAGCTTTTTGTTGAGTCATTCCTTCAATAATTAAGGAACGCTCTAAAGAGTCGGCCAGTTCTTCTACGCGTTTAGAAAAATCTGTATAGTTATTATTGTTGAAGTGTAACGCCGAAATTTTTCCTGCAACAACTTTGGAATTATCAGCTTTAATCCTTCCACGTAGAGCAATTTTGATGTCATTAACTGATAGTATTTGCGTCGGTAATGCTTAGCGAGCTTTTCCCTCTAATTTAGATTTTAAAAATGCTATCAACGTACTGGTTAGATTTTCTTCAGCTAGGTCTTCTTATTTTATCGAGAAAAGAATCGAGCGCTAACGGATCCCCACTATAATTTTCTCTAAATATTGATGAACATAGACTAATAAATGACTTTTTCTGTTCGATGGTAGCCATTTTGTGAAAACTTTTTGAAAAATCGGTAATATCAGGTGAGCTGGTAGCTGCTGGTGGAGCGTTATCTGGAAATAATGAGTGCTTTAAATCTGGAAGTGATGAGCTTCTTTTGATACCAAAACCTAGCGATGTTTCTGACTCAGCGTCAGCGAAAACTTCTGATTCCGAATCAACTACGTTCGTTTGGCATATAAGACTTAACGCATTCTTCGGAATTGGAATCTGATAATTTAACCTAACAAAGCAGTTCACGAGTAGCTCCTTGCAACGTGATAGCTTTGCTTGCACTTCTTTGAGGTTATGTGTTGAACTGTTATCCGTTACGTGTAATACAATTTTATTATAAAAAGTTATAAGCGAATCTTTGTATTCTTTGAGTTTAACCGCATTTGTCGACAGTGGTCGGTTCTGCAAAATTCGCTTAGTTACTTTAACGAAATCAGATTGGTATTCTATAAATTGTATTTCAAAATCTGACATAACCGATAACCTCAAAAAGTTCAAGCACTGATAGTTACAACCAGCTACTACTCACCGCACCCTAATGAAGAAAAAGAATATATGTATTACTTATTGAGAAAATAGTCAAATATTATAGTCCGCTGAAAATTTGGCATGCAATAAAGGCGTATAGCCATGCAATAGGAAAGGGATGTTGCTTTATCTTTGTGCTGTCTCACATGCAATTAAAAAGATGGTATATATTTGCTTTTTTTTGCAAAATTTTATAAATTTGTAGTCGACACAGTAGGGCAAAATATTTTATATATACATATACATAGATATATAAATACATATATATAAGACATTTGAAATATTTCAGAAGAAGTTAAACTGTTTGTAATATTGGTCGCAAATGTATAAAAAAAAATCGTAAAGGTAAGTTGTTAACGGCAGGGTTTTGAGAAAACATCAAAAATGAGTATGCGAGTTTTACGAAACATCGGAAGTATTGTCAAAAAAATATTTATTCACGTCACGGCGTTTTCTTTCGAGGAAAACAAATTACGAATTGTATCAATTACGTAACCCAAAAACTTCAAATTTTATTGGAAATTTGATGTAAGTATTTAAATTCCAAGAAAATATTTGAAATTATGCAAGAAAATGTATGCATAAAGTAAAAGTATGAATTGACAATATGGAATGAAAATGTAAAAACGTATTAAGCAAATGGAATCATTAGGGATCTTATCGCATTATTTGTATTTTTGTATGCAACACTGTACTTAAATAAACTCATCTAAATGTGTACATATGCTGCCATGTTATGTATTCCGTTGTTACTAGTTGACTCCGTTGTTAAGTGTCTATACGCCTTCGCTGATGTTGCTTGTTGTTTTAACGCTGATGTTGTTGTTGGTGTTGCTTGGTGGCGTGGTTTTTACATACCACTATGTAACGGCTGTTACAGTTGTTGTTTGGTAGCGTGGTTTCAGAACCGCTACTTAACGGTGGTTACCGTTCAGTGGCTCAACATATCAAAAAGGCTAAGTACCGGGTGGGTTGGTTTGCTTTTGTACAGTCACGCAATTTAAGTTTTTAACGCACTGAAGTAGATTTGTTGTTGTCTTTTTCCAAAATTGGTTTGCTTTTGTACAGTCACGTATTTTAGTTTTTAATGCACTGAAGTATATTTGTTGTTGTCTTTTTTCCCAAATTGGTTTGCTTTTGTACAGTCATGCATTTTAGTTTTTAACGCACTGAAGTATATTTGTTGTTGTCTTTTTCCAAAATTGGTTTGCTTTTGTAAAGTCACGCATATTAGTTTTTAACGCACTGAAGTATAATTGTTGTTGTTCTTTACAACCACCGTTACACCCGGCATCACATCACTTTTCTTGAACTTTTTTTTTGTTTTCAATTTTGGTACGACCGCGTTTTGTAAAAAAGTTTGTTTTAAATGTTAATCTTTAAATTTGTATTCATTCATTTTTGTATTTGCAAAGTTTTTCGAATTTGCCACTGCTGTGTGTAATATCTTTTTTTTTTTTATTTTGTATTTAATTAATTTTTTTTTTGTAAAAATTTTGTTTTTTTTTGTAATATACCACCACCGCAAATATAGGATTTGGATTTTTAAATTTTGTAAATTAAATTGAGTTCATCTCATGCTGCTCGATGGAGCGCTCCGCTGCTGCGTGCACTCAAGCGCTGCTATTCGCAGATTCGGCGTTGTCGGACGGTGAAGCTGCCTAAGTTGTTTGGGCAGGTTATATGTTTTTCTTGCCCGAAGCCCGGGAAACCAAACTCTTTTTAATAAAAGACTGTGACAATGAAAAACGTCCGATCGAGTAGAATGGCGCATATGGAATGACGCCAATTTATTTCTCACTTTTTGACTTAACGTTAGCCGCTTTCGCAATACAACAGGGTTGCATTTTTCAATATCGTAACTTCTTAATTCTTAATTGTAATAGATTAGTAAAAGGCGAATTCATATAAGGTAAAATGTATGCTTGATTGCATTACACTCTACCATAAGCACTTCCAGAGATACTTATCATGAAAAATTCGGTCTGTATGGGAGGTGCCACGCCAACTTTTCAAATAGTCCGAATTTTTCGTCTGGAGTATGCGATTGATTTCATATATCTACATACCAAGTTCCAGTACACTACCATGAACATTTCCAGAGATATGCAGAATAAAAAATTCGGTTTGTATAGGAGGTGCCACGCCCCTTTTCCAATAACTCCAATTTTTATACCCGATGCGGTATGAAATATTCGGGTTGTATGGGAGGTACAACGCCCTCTTTTCCAATAGCTCCAATTTTTCTGCAAGAGTATGCGACTGATTTTATATATCTCTACACCAAGTTTCAGTACTCTACCATGAACATTTGCAAGATTACGCGATCGATTTCATATGTGCCATAGTTCCAGTACTCTACCATGAAAACTTCCAGAGATATGCAGAATAAAAAATTCGGTTTGTATAGGAGGTGCCACGTCCCTTTTCCAATAACTCCAATTTTTATACCCGAGCGCACTTGTGCACAAGGGTATTATATCTTTGTTCACATAACGGTTGTTTGTAACAGGCAAAACGAATCGAGATAGGTATAGACAAATGTATACATAAATGATCAGAATGATAAGAGAAATCGATTAAGCGGTGACTGCCTGTCCGTCCGTCCGTCCGTCTGTGCACACGATAACTCGAGTAAAAATTTAGATATCTTAACGAAACTTGGTATGTGCACTTCTTTCTGGCGTAGGACGGTGGTATTGAAAATGGGCCAAATCAGACAATAACCACGCCTAGCTCCCATATAACGGTAATTTTCAGATATACGTAAACTGCGATATTTTAGTAACTACTGAAGATTACTCACTCAAAATTAATTTTTACAATATGTTTCAGACGAAAAATAAGAATATTATAAATTTTTGGAGAATGGGCGTAGCCACGCCCACTTATGGTTAAATGTGTATAACTTGGTAACCGCTGGACCAATTTCTTCCACACTTGGCACAGTTGTTGTCCTTGTTCGGCTCCGCCCGAACTTAGGCTTTCTTACTTGTTCTCCATGAGTATGGGCCAATTTCACAATGCGTAGTTAACTCAGAATCGGCAGTTAACTAGAGATTTTCAGTACAAAAATCTGTAGTTAACTGCCGATTCTGAGTTAACTACGCATTGTGAAATTGGCCCTATGTGATTTATTTCATATATTTCCGTACTAAGTTCCAGTACCCTACCATGAACACTTCCAGAGATACTTATTATTAAAAATTCGGTTTGTATGGGAGGTGCCACACCCCTTTTCAAATAGTCCGAATTTTTCTTAATGAGTATGCGATTAATTTCATATATCTCCATACCAAGTTCCAGTACTCTACAATGAACATTTCCTGAGATATACAGTATGACAATTTCGGTTTGTATACGAGGTGACACGCCCTTGTCCAACAACTCCAATTTTGCTCCATGAGTATGTGATTGATTTCATATATTGCCATACCAATTTCAAAACTTTTACCATGAACGCTTCTAGCAATATGCAGTATGAAATATTCGGGTTGTATTGGAGGTACCACGCCCTCTTTTCGAATAGCTCCAATTTTTCTGCAAGAGTATGCGATTGATTTTATATATCTCTACACCAAGTTTCAGTACTCTACCATGAACATTTGCAGAAATATGGAATATGAAAAATTCGGTTTGTATTGGAAGGGCCACGCGCCCTTTTCAAATACCTCCAATTTGTATCCAAGAGTATGATATTTATTTCATATATCTCTATCTACGCTACCATAAATACTTCCATATGAAAAATTCGGCTTGAAAGGGAGGTGCCACACCCCCCTTTTCCCATAAGTCCAATTTTCTCCAAGATTATGCGATCGATTTCATATGCGCCAATACCAAGTTCCATTACTCTACTATGAACACTTCCAGAGATATGCAGTATGAAAATTCGGTTTGTATGGGGAGTGCCACACCCTCTTTTCCAATAGCTCCAATTTTTTTTCCTAGAGTATGCGATGGATTTCGTATATCTCTATACCAAGATTCAGAACTCTACATCGATCATTCCAGAGATATGGAGTATGAAAAATTCGGTTCGCATGGGAGGTTCCACGCCCCTTTTATGTATCGAGACTGTGTTTAGCCGATAACCATCCTTTCAATGTCTACAGCAGGTGTCCGATATTTCAAAAGAATCGGTTCAGCCGTCCTCGAGCTCTGCGATATACATAGATGGATAAGAGTTGCTGCTTTTAATATTGCTCTCACTTTCGTACAAATAAACATAGCAGCAGAGTTTTTATGCGTAATTATATACATACATATGTAAGTACATAAATATGCATATACAAATGTAAGTGCTAACAGCAATGTTAGTTGCTCCTTGTGGCAACCAGTGTTGCCATTTTTAGCAATTTTCCGGCTAGATTTAGCCGGTTGCGATAGCAAACAACCGGAGAAAATTCGGTTTAGCCGGCAGCCGATTTGTTAGCCATTTGGCAAAAAAAAATTAGCCGATTTTGCAATTTGCGATCCAAAATCTGTTAGAAATGGCTACTAGCCTTATCGCGGAGAAAATTTTCATGTCAGGCAGGGTTATATAAACCTGGGATGATTTCGCTTATTTTTATTATAATATTTTTTCTAAAAAAGGATTTTCTTCATAAAATGTTTGCTATGAATGTCTTAAATATAAGTCTGAAGTTTTAGTCGCAAACTTAGAAAATAAGAAATTGTTTCACTATTTGCTTAACACGCTTTTGTGTTTGGATAAAGTGCCAACACATAGAATAAATATTACAGGCATTGTCTTCCCAGATAGCACATATTCAATTCTAGCTTAATTACAAAACTTCATTGTTGCCCTACCTTAAAGGTTTAAGGTAAAGGAAAAATTAACATTTTCAAGCACTATGCTAGAGTCCGACCGATTCCCAAATTTTGCCGATGCCGACTAATCGGCCTTAGGGCAAAGAATCGGCCGATGTCGATGCCGATTCCTTAAAAGAAAACTACCTAATTATAAATTCATTGAAGAACAAATGTTTTAATAAACTTTTATAATAACAAAAGAAAACCATAAACAAATAACTATATAACATTACAAAAGAAATAATCATTCAGGAATCTATTCACCTATTTATATATATATATACATAAATACGAGTAGGTACTTCTTAAAAATAGTAAATCGCTTATACATAGCATTGCAATACTTAGTTCCATAGTATTTTTCTTATTCAATGTAAAATAAATAGTTCCTTCGAAACTACAATTCCTAGTTATACTCATAGTTGAATTTCTTTGTAAAGCAAAAATCTCTGGGAAGACAATAGGTTTGTTCGTTGAAAATCCAACGAGACTTATCACAAATAGAGAAACTTGCAAAATTCTGCACGAACCCAACTTTGCAGGAATTTTCAAGTTTCTCTGCCAGCTAGTGCAAGCGTGGAATTTAAACAAAATAAATTTGTATATATTTTTTAAAATTCTTTCACAGTGGAAAAGAACAGGATCTACATGTATATTTCTTGTTAGTCCGACTTTCTGTAACATACGTTTCAATTTCTTTCTCGTAGTAACTGTCGGGTTTCCTAAATCGACTACGGTTGCGATTGCATTTCAGCCGAGTATCTTTCAAATCATTGGAATTAACTACATTAATTATATCAAAATGTATTTACTTACATTTTTATACCCGAGCGCACTTGTGCACAAGGGTATTATAACTTTGTTCACATAACGGTTGTTTGTAACAGGCAAAACGAATCGAGATAGATATAGACAAATGTATACATAAATGATCAGAATGAAAAGAGAAATCGATTAAGCGGTGACTGTCTGTCCGTCCGTC
>NW_016157327.1:188150-188320 GCF_001687245.7 Rhagoletis zephyria | reverse complement strand
AAATGGGCATAGCCACGCTCACTTATGGTTACATGTTTATATCTTGGTAACCGCTACACCAATTTCTTCCAAACTTGGCACAGTTGTTGATCATGGTACGGCATACCAAATGGCCGAAAATTTGTAAAATCGGACAATAACCACGCCCACATCCCATATAACGGTAATTT
>NW_016157327.1:163504-185841 GCF_001687245.7 Rhagoletis zephyria | reverse complement strand
AAATCGGTTGAATAAGCATTAAAAAAACCGCAAAATAAGGTCCCGGGTACAAACGTATCCCGGGTGTGTGTTTACGTGGTATTTTCTGGGTGTGTGTTCTAGGGTTAAAATGTATACACCCCGGCTTATCATGTTGCGGTAGCTTTCGGAAAGGTGGAAAACATATATTTAATACTTGCGCCGGGTATTTAATGTTCGGCTCCGCCCGAACTTAGACTTTCTTACTTGTTCATTTTAAAATCGGTCAAGTTTGTAAATTTTTAAATTTAGCGAACTGGTTTACTCTAAATATCGTCGACAAAAAATCCAACCATGTGCCACAGTCATATTTTTTCCTAATTGCAAATATTGCTGGCAAAACTAGACGTAAAACTAAGTCGTAAAAACTAAGGCGTTGGCGAGGTCCTATGTGTGGTGGCCGAAAATGGACACAGATATAGAAAATTTAATACGAGACTGTAGCGCATGTCAATCTATGTTACCAAGTCCAGAGAAGGGTCCATAAATGGGTAGAAGTATTAAAAACCAAAACCATAACTTCAAATTTTACTATAGATAAACTTAGCCAAACATTTTGTAGATATGGACTTGTCGACATTATAGTTAGCGATAACGGGCGCCAATTTACTTCTATGAAATTTGAAAAATTTACTAAGGCTAAACGAATCCAACACATTTTCACGGCACCGGGACACCCCGCAATGAACGGGCAAGCCGAAAACTTCATTAAATGCTTAAAAAAATCGATTTTAGCTAGTTTAAGGGACGCAGACCCAGATAATTTTGAAACCGTTTTAAACCGATTCCTTATAGACTATCGAAACATGAAACATATGGGTACGGGATCCCCTGCCAAGTTATTATTCGGTAGGGAACTAAAACCCCGTTTTAGTTTCCTTAAGCCGCCCTTGACGTAGGACAAAATTTTACAAAGTCAAAAATATAACGTTTTAAATTCGAAAGGAAAGCGGAATTGTCGATTCGAGGTTGGTCGAAAGGTGTTGGTACGCGACTACTCCACAATAAATAAGCCAAGTTGGACACCAGCGATTATCAAAGAAAAATTTGGCCAGAGAAACTATAGTTGCGTATTGACTCAATCAGGCCGTACTATTAAAAGGCATTTAGATCAGATTCGTGGTTTAAACTCAGCAGAGGGCAGCAAGCAAGGGACTTCAGAAGTCAAAATCTTGGATTCACAGCAAACTGATGTATCCTATGAGATGGATCGTCAACGAGAGGAGAGGAGCAATCAAGTGCCGCCCAGTAAAGGGATTCATGTACAAAATGAATTTGAAATTGCCGAAGAAGGTGCGCCTACAACGCCAATCTTAGATGGTCCTGCTCCATCAAATAATCGCCAACCTCGTGCAAGCGCGCGTAAGGCATTAGAAATGCGCAAGTCGCAACGCTAGAACTGTTTAAATTAAAGGGTGCAAGAATACTTATCTAGCATAACTCTTACCCATGGGTACGTGTCTCTCTGTAAATGAATAGAAGTATTTTGAAATATTTTTGTTCGTATTGTATACACCTAAGGGGGAGTTGTAGTGTATCGATAAATTGATATGACTATCCCACCACTCTAAGTAAAACATGAATTCTGAAGATCAGCTGTTAGCATGTAAGACGAATGAAATAAAGGAAACTCTCTTATTCTTAACCTCCATCGAAGCAACACGTGTTCTTTTCTTCCTGCCCACGATACTCCATATATCAACATACTTTTATGTTTTGCCGTACACATATGTTTACACATCAAATATCATGAGTACCTAGTACTCACGCCTTTTTATTAGCCTTAACTTCGGAACCACAAGCCCCTTTAATTCTTTTGATATGGCTTTCGAATTTAAAAGACTTCATTTTCCTGTTCGCTTAGCTTTTGCAATGATCAAAGACAAGAATGCCTTAAAGCAAACATCCAAAACCTTATTCAAAAATAAATTGTATGATGATTGCATTGGAAAATGCATTTATGATAATAGATGCTTTGACGTATTAAGAACATGCTGTGAAATAATATTAGAGTTATTATTCGTAAGAAATTAGATTGCTAAAATTTAGGTATTACAACATTGGTATTTCTTCTTTTGAGATATTTTAACCTAAATAAACACACCTACTGTGCCAAAAAATTATTATTGCATTTCATTCCAAAAAACCCAAGCTATACAACTGTCCTACCATATTCTGCTATCACGGTTATAACAAAATTAGAGCAGAAATAAAATATAACATCTTGACATAAAGTATTTTTCATTTTTGTATAAAGACGTGGGGTGAAACCCGCGGGTAAAAGCTAGTCGATTAATATATAAAGCACGTTGCGTCGACCTGGTAAATTTATTATCTTAATTTTTATATTGAAAATTTAATAACAGCTGTTCAATTTATGTAAACAAATAACAAATTTTAGCTGGCAATGCTTAATTTAAAGCTGGGTACAAATGTTTAAAAGGTACATCAAGTGAGGCAAAATGTTGCATTCCGAGAAATTAATGCGCGAATGAGAAAACGAAAATGCGTTTATCGAGACGATAATATGGCCACTAATTTAAATGCTGGATTATAAAACGGTCATTTCCTCAAGTAACCTTTAACTTTAAAGCTCACTTTATATTTAAAGGTTGCATTAAAGTTTATAGTTGTATCTAAAGTAAAACAATTTGTTGAAAGGATAACCAAATACTCTACATATCACACATTGGATTTAATTGTAGATGTAGCAGATTAACTATTGTATTTTTGAATTGTATACTTGAATTTTATCTCAATCTATTGTATCTTAATTACTTATTTTACATTCATTGAATTTGTTGTATCAACATGAATTTACCATTTAAATCCTCTTTCTTGGGTGAACACCCAATGTACAGCTCGGCGCGCTCGCGAGCACCTTGCAAAAAGCTGGATTTTGTGAAACCCTTCATGTATATGTACATATCTTCTTAGCCGAACTGTCATTAGATAGAAAAAATTCAATTCGTGCGGATGCAAATTTACCAACTTGTAAATACATTTTTGAGTTATTATTGAATTGTTTTAACCTAAATTAAAGTCCTACGCGACCATTAAAGCAAAATTCGGTGTTTTTTATTGTGAATCAGTCTAATCCCCGGTAAAGTAAATAAACGTATTAAAAAAAAACACGTTGTGATTAGCGTATCGAGCAGAAGTCGCCGGTAAAATCCACAGGTGTCTTGCATACACCACTTCTCGCTCACGTAAAGCCTCCGCAAACAAATCGGGCTAAAGTCCAACGCTGGCCACCGATCTTCAGTGACCATCCTCCGCTTCCAGCCGCCTAGTTCGCCAACGCCCGCTCCAAACGAATTCGCCCCCGCTGCTGCCAACTGCACCACAAACAGCCCCCTACGCTGTTCATTGGTCCTTCTTTGCCACCAAGACCTGACCGGTGGAATCAATACAGTTGTTAAATAAGTATCCACAGCTGAGCCGTAAGTAATTAAATTTTACTACTAACCCTGCGGTAGAAAGCCTAAAACAAGAAATATAGATCTATACACATAAGTATATGTATGTACACATATTTAGCTTCTTGTGTGTTTCTCGAATTTTCTAAGCATAAATTACAATTGCATTTTCCCCCCATATATCCACTTTTTAGCGCATAAAAGCAAGTTTTCCCGCAATTTCAAATACATGCCGAAGCTAGATATATGTATATATACATACATAGTTTAAAGTACATATAACAGTCCTCCTGTTTATACATACATACATACATACATACATAAGGTGCATATTTGCGGTAGAGGTAATTAAATGAACACAGTGAACTCCCGAAAAATCGAACAACTTTATTTACAAAGTAAAAAACTGAAACAGTACTCAGTGAAAATTCGGTCACAGTTAAATAAAAAGTGGTTTGCTTGCGAAAAAAGTCCTATGGAAATACAATATACACATAAAATAAGATAATAGCTTAAAGCAACTCTCATTAAAATTTTCCACTATTTTATCGCGAACGCGGTCTTTAATAGTTTAGCGTTCTCCTCCTGCGATACAACTCTTTTAGGAAATAAATTATAAAAAAACACAAGCTTTAATACTATTAATCTCCCCAAAATCCATTTGCTTTCCTCATTAAACCCCGATTTCGACATCAATACGCTCATTCCCTTTAAGTTTCCAAACTCGATTGCAGATCCCAAAACACAAAATGAGCGATGATGAAAAAGTCCAAGGTGCTTCCACTGAATCTTTACGTCCAGCCCGTTCAAGTGGAAAGTCAAATAAGAGACCAACGCAATCGGTCGTCCCAACTAAGTTTATATCCGAAACGGACAACTTTATGGATTACTGTAGTCGTTTCAAGTCTACGCCAGTACAAGAAAACACGGAGTCAGGGCTAAAGATAAAAGACACCAATTTAGAAAAGTTCTGGAATCGAGTCCAAAGCTCCTATGACTCTACCATAGAAATCGATGACCAGGACCTCCCCGAAGACTTTAGAATGGGCGCTTTTAATAAATACAGGTCCTGCCTCATAATATATGAAGACGCAAAAGCCCAAATTGCAGATCGGCTCCAGCTGGTGAAACGAAAACGCGACCCAACCCCCGGTACATCACAGTCCAAAGAAAGTTCGGGCGCAGGTTTAAGTGTGCCACCTTGCGACACCGAAATCTTCTATGGGGGTTACGAGCAATGGCCGCCCTTCCGTGACATGTTCACGGCGGTTTACATAAACCATCCTCAGCTCACAAAGGGCCAGAAACTGTACCACCTCCGGCACAAAACGCAAGGAAAGGCAGGTGAAATAGTCAAACAATTCGAACTGACGGATGATAATTTCGAACTGGCATGGGAATCTCTGCGCTCTCGGTATGAGAACAAAAGAATACTGGTTGAGAACCAGATACGTATTCTAATGAACCTTAAACATATTCACACTGAAAATAGCGAGGACATACAGAAACTGCAATATTCGGTAAATAATTCCCTTCATATCCTCGCTACGCAACAAGTCTCTACCGAAAGCTGGGACCCTATTCTCATTTATTTGGTAACATCCAAACTTCCTGAGAACACAGTTTCCTTATGGGAACAATCCCTAAATTTTAGGAAAGATCTACCAAAGTGGTCCCAAATGAACCAGTTTCTCACCACTCGTTATGAGGTTGTTGAAAGGGTGGATCAATGGCGACCAGCTAAACTTCGACCGAATATGTCGAGTACGAACTATTCTCGGCCAATTCCCCCGAACAATAGGCCAGTCTTAGTTCAAAACCGCAGAAATTTTGTGAAAGTACACAGTATCTGTCTCAATTGCTTATCCCAGACGCATTTGATCCAAGACTGCTCCAGTAAATTCACCTGCTCCCGGTGTCAAGAGAAGCATCATTCAATGCTTCACGATACCCAAAGCGAGACTCCCAAAGGGTCCTCAAGGACCCAGAGAACGACATCTCAACACGCTCTTACCAATAATTCCAACCGGCAAAGTTCAGTTCAGTCAGAAGCGACTAATCCCGAACCCCAAACCCCAAACAGAACCACAGTTCAGTTGTTCTACTCTGAAAACGAAAGCAAGGTGCTTCTCCCCACAAAGATAGTACCAGTAGAACACAGGTGCGAAATCTTCAAGCTTAGAGCCCTTATTGACCAGGGCTCGGAACGGTCCTTAATTTCATCCAAAGCTCAAATTAAACTACGACTACCATGCCAACCCTCCAATTTTGAAATCTCGGTCATGGGTGGAAGGGTGGTTCAAACCTCAAATAAGTTGTGCTTCCTAGTCTTACTCTCGGCCGATTTGACAACCAAAATAAAAGCACAAGCCATCGTGCTTCCCCAGTTAACTAAAATGCTACCAAAATTCCAACCAACTCACGAGCAACGAGAAAAATGGTCTCATCTCGTACTAGCAGATCGCTACTGTCATTCGCCATCCCATATTGATTTAGTCATTGGCAGTGACCTCATCCCCAGATAATGCTGCAAGGCATTGGGAAAATCTCTAGAGACCTGCTCGCACAGAATACAATATTCGGTTGGATTTTATGTGGTCAAATCGCCGAAAAGGTAGCCTGCTTCTCCACCCAAACCGCGCAAATATCAAATGAGTCTGTAGATTCCCAGCTCAGAAAGTTTTGGGAACTGGAAGAACTTCCACCCCCAAAACTCACGTCACCCGAAGAGGAAATCTGTGAAGAATTTTATAGGTCCACCACAACACGCTCCGATGATGGTCCCTATATAGTCCGGCTACCCTTTAAGCCTAGCTTCCCCAACTATATCACCCTAGGTCAATTTCGCACCTCAGCCCTCCAGCAATGTCTGAGTATGGAAAGAAATCTTCTAAGAAAAGGTGATCTAAAAACTCTGTACGATGACGTATTAAGGGAATATCTCGTTCTCAACCATATGGAAGAAACGGCTTCTAAGGAATTATCTTCCCACGGCAAATATTGGTCGTTCTATCTCCCCCACCATGCCGTTATAAACCCTGAAAAAAGAACGACCAAAGTCCGCGTCGTCTTCAACGCCTCCAAAAAGTCGGGGCCCGGTTACTCTTTGAACGATGTTCTTTACACCGGACCAACTCTCCAGCCCAACTTAATGTTGATGATCCTCAAGTGGCGTACGTACCGATTCGTCTTTAACGGCGATGTTGAGAAAATGTACCGGCAGATACTACTCCACAAAGACGACCAAAGTTACCAAAGAATTCTTTTTCGCCCGTCCGCCAATAGTGAAATACAGGACTACAAGTTAAAAACTGTTACGTTTGGTTTAAATTGTGCACCCTATCTCGCCATACGAACACTTCACCAGCTTGCAGAAGACGTGAAAACCACACACCCCCTTGCGGCCCCCATATTAAGAAATGGAACTTATGTGGATGACATTTTTCCTTCAGTCATGACCTCCCCTCAGCCGAAGAATCCCTATCCCAAATCATCCAAGCTCTCAAATCGGCAGGCTTCCCATTAAAGAAAATCACGGCTAACCACCATGAAGTTTTGAAAAACATTGCTAAAGCTGAGATACCACGATTGCCGCAAATGGACCAATCTGGAACAATTTTTATTGTGCTCTATTGGAGCACAATTGGACTTCAAGAAAAATTATAATTTCACTACAAATTAAATTAAAAGTTATGTTGCTTCCGAAAACAAGGATATAAATTTCAGTGATTTTTGGACCCATAAGGAAGCATAAAAGTAAATTATTAATAAACAGCCTAAATATTGATGTGTATTGTTCACTTCAATTGCCGCACAAGAATACAATAAATATTGCCGCAATTTTGAAATTTTCTTTGCCCCATGATTGCCAATCGAGCTATCACACGATTGCCGCACACGGGCCGTATTTGATTGGGCACAGTACGCACAATATCGGCCTCTATTGCCGCATGTGTCAATGTATTGTGAAATCACACGATTGGGGCATAAAATGAGGCAATAATTGGTGTATTGCGGCAATCGTGGGATTCCAGCTTAAGGAAGACTTGCTGGATAATAATTTCCTTGAATTCGAAAAAGCAAGTTCCACAAAAACGCTCGGTATTCAATGGAACGCCCTAACTGACACCTTTTCGTACACCATTGATTCCACTCCAGCGATGGCCGCAAGCACTAAGCGACAAATTCTCTCTTCGGTAGCAAAACTTTTTGACCCGGCAGGGTGGCTTACGCCGATCATGATTCACGCCAAAATTCTCCTCCAAGAGATCTGGTTAGACGGAACTCAGTAGGATGAGCAAGTTAAACCTCTCCGTTTGATAAAGTGGATGCAATTTGCAAAAAACCTCCCAGAAATTTCTAGAATCCAAATACCCCGATGGGTCGACTATATCCCCGACAAGCAGGTCGAATTACACGGCTTCTGCGACGCATCTGAGAAGGCATACTGCGCCAACATTTACGTTCGCACGACAAGTGGCACCGACACTTATTCTCATCTGTTGATCTCCAAAGGCAAAGTAGCACCTCTTAGAACCACCAGCTTACCGCGGCTTGAACTGTGTGGTGCTCTCCTCCTCGGCAAATTAGTCGCAGTGGTCCAGTCTCACCTCGATTTCTCTAAGCCAAAACTGACAATGTGGTCTGATTCCGAAATCGTCCTTGCATGGCTAGAAAAGCCCCCTTGTACTTGAAAAACATTTGTCTCGAATCGCACAGCGCAGATACTCGATCTGATAGGTAACGTCAGTTGGCGACGCAGTCGCGATAACCCCGCTGACATGGGCACCAGAGGATGCAAACCAGCTGACTAGGCGACGTCGTCACTATGGTGGAATGGCCCGGAATGGATAACTAGTCCCCCGGAAGCCTGGCCAATAACAGAAGACCGCAACATCACCCCGCCGGAAATACGGCGAGTCGAAGCACTCCATGCAGCCGAAGAAGACCCGACATCCTCAGTAATTTCTCTTGCTATGCGCGCTCTAAAAGTTATGGCATTCGCCTTCAAATTTATTAGAAACCTAAAGGATGAAGTAAAAGGCATCCGTCCTATTCCCTCCGATTCCCTAACTCATGATGAACTTCGCATGGCAAAACATCGGCTCATAGCATTAACCCAAGACTGGTTTTACTATGCTGAGAAAGCAAAACTAGCCAACTCCACCGCAGTAAGCAAACGGAGCACATTACTCACTCTAAACCCGTTCCTTGACAAGTCCCACTTACTCCGCGTTAATGTCCGGCTGGCTCATGCAACATTGAGTTATAATGAGCAACATCCAGTCATCATCCCCGAAAAGTCCCGGTTCGCGGTCTTATACATCCGCTTTATACATGAGTTACTTTTACATGCGGAGACGCGTCTCATGCAACAAGTTTTAGGGCAGGAATTTTATATTCCGCGGCTCAAGCCGCTCATAAAAAAATGTATTTTTGAATGTAAGCCATGTACTGTCCATAAACAGCAAATGCGCTCCCTAATAATGGCAGCCCTTCCACCAGAACGGTGCACTTACGCTCCGCCTTTCACCCTCTCTGCTAAGATCGCATACCCTTGTAAAAGGCTATGTGGCCGTTTTTGTATGTTTTTCTACAAAAGCTGTTCATCTTGAGCTATGCTCCGACCTGACCTCCGAGGCGTTTCTCGCTGCGTTTGCTCGTTTCATAGGACGTCGTGGATATCCCTCTAGAATGATGAGCGACAACGGCAAGACTTTTATAGGAGCCAAATGAGCCACCGAACGAGAATTCTCCATTTTCCTCCAACAAGTTTCCCAGGACGTCATCTGCAAATATTCTTCACAGGGCATAGATTGGAGGTTCATTCCTCCTAGTGCTCCTCACTTATGGCTTATGGGAATCCGCCGTGAAAAGTTTCAAGATGCACTTCAGGAAAACAGTAGGAGCGCATAAGTTCACATTCGAGGAGTGCACCACTCTACTTATAAGGATCGAGGCGGTCTTAAATTCCCGGCCAATCTCATCTTTATCACAAGACCCGACAGATTTTACTGCCCTCACCCCCGGACACTTCCTCCGAGGAGCTCCTCTTTTATCACTCCCCGAAACGAACCATGAAGACTTATCTCTAATCAACAGATGGCAACGAGTTAAAGTTATCCGCCATCAATTTAGTAAACGATGGAAGGAGGATTACCTCAAGGACCTCCAGAAACGATACCGATTTAAGGAAACCCGCAAAGAACCAAAAGTCGGCGAATGCGTCCTCATTAATGATGACACACTACCCCCAACGGAGTGGCGTCTAGGACGCATTATAAACACACACACCGGCTCCGACGGACACATCCGTGTAGTCGACTTACGGACTCAAACCGGCACTCTAACCAGACTGATCATCAAATTATGCTTTTTGGCCCAAACCGACGTCCATCCACCGCCAAGTGAAACAAACTAAATCTGTAGCTACAATATTTCACTACTTCTTGCCACAGCTTAAACCCACTGTCCTCTACACCGCCTTGCACCAAAGCATCGCCCCTCGAAACACTGTAGTTATGCCAATTATATATGCACCTTTATGCACTTACTCCCACTGTTTTCAAATATTATTGCGACAGCAATTTACTAAAGTCATCCCCCAAATGCCTCATGACAGGTCGAAATGAGTCAAGCACCGCAGCCTGCACCTAGATCGAAAGTGGTGATCGCCCCACAGCCGGCACCGCGGTCGAGAGTGGTAATCGCCCCCAATACGGAAGACATCGAATCTAAACGTTCGGAGGACTTCCAAAAATGTCGAGTATGCGCACGTCGTCGTGCACTACGCAGGTGTCCGCTATTCCAGGGCATGCAACCACATCAGCGGTATCTTTTGGCTCGTGCTCACAAGTATTGCACGAACTGCCTCGCACTATCGCATCCAACCAGCGAATGCAGCTCCGCCAGCACGTGTAGATTCCGCGACCACCAGCTACTCTCTTCTACATCGTAAGCCCTTGCAACCGGCTAGTATCAGCCTAGGTCAAAGAAACCATGCAGTTGCAATAGCTCCCGCCCCGGCCCGGAGTTCGAGCCGACGCAGACACGACAAGCCACGTCAAACAGCTGCACGTCCAGGTCACCGCTATCAGCCACAAAAGGTTGAAAAACGCACGATTCGCCGCACGGCCCAAGGACTGCGCACCGCCAAATATAAGGGCAGGGCCACTAAGTTGCTCGTGCACGAAGCACTCAGGGCGCTCAATGAGTTGCAAGAAGCACTAGCCGATCAAGACGTCTAGGGCGGGCAATATGTTGAAAGGAGGACCAAATAATCTACATATCACACATTGGATGTAATTGTAGATGTAGCAGATTAACAATTGTATTTTTGAATTGTATACTTGAATTTTATCTCAATCTATTTTATCTCAATTACTTATTTTACATTCATTGAATTTGTTGTATCAACATGAATTTACCATGTAAATCCTCTTTCTTGGGTGAACACCCAATGTTCAGCGTGAACACCACCAATCAATGTTTGAAGGTGTTGGCAGCGCGCTCGCGAGCACCTTGCAAGAAGCAGGATTTTGTGAAACCCTTTATGTATATGTACATATTTTCTTAGCCGAACTGTCACTAGATAGAAAAAATCCAATTCGTGCGGGTGCAAATTTACCAACTTATTGAATTGTTTTAACCTAAATTAAAGTCCTACGTGACGCAAAATTCGGTATTTTTTTATTGTGAATCAGTCTAATCCCCGGTAAAGTAAATAAACGTATTAAAAAAACACGTTGTTATTAGCGTATCGAGCAGAAGTCGCCGGTAAAATCCACAGGTGTCTTGTATACACCACTTCTCGCTCACGTAAAGCCTCCGCAAACAAATCGGGCTAAAGTCCAACGCTGGCCACCGATCTTCAGTGGCCATCCTCCGTTTCCAGCCGCCTAGTTCGCAGCCGCCACCATTCTTCAGTGCCCATCCTCCGCTTCCAGCCGCCTAGATCGCCAACGCCCGCTCCAAACGAATTCGCCCCGCTGCCGCCAACTGCACCACAAACAGCCCCCTACGCTGTTCACAATTTATTATCAGTTTTAAATTGGTTGGCAACCAAGAAACGTACATACGTCAAAAACCGGTACTAGAAAAGCTTTACTTTAGACCAGCTTCAGTTGAAACGAGGAGGTTGTGCGCGCATGCTTTCGGCATTATAGAAAACAGTGTTGCCAGTAACTTCGTTAATAAAATCCCGTCCAATTATAATATATATCCCGTTTTGTACTAAAGTTATAACAGAAATCCCGCGCTGTATGTATCTATTATACATAAAATGCTTTCATATGAAGAAACATAAGCATGTACATAAGGGCGGGTGAATTTTTTTTTTACTATACGCGTATAGCATAGATAGATAATAGATTCTACAATAGGTCTAAAATCAATTTGGAGTTTGCCAAATTGCGAAAATAGTTTTCGAAGAAAATGTGGAATTTTTCACTTTGCGTCCTCTGGGAAATTTAGAAGTAAAAGATAAGTCCAAAACAAAATTGAAGCACTTTCTAACGGCACTGGGGCAAAATGCTAAGAAATCTATTTTTGCAATTTGGCAAACTCCAAATTGATTTTTGATCCATGGTTTCTTCCGCAAATTTGCTTAGAATTACTCGTAGAATCCTGCTGTGATATACGCGCATAGTCTAAAAACCCTCCCATACAAATTGACCCACCGTAATGTACATATAACGGGTGATTTTTTTGAGGTTAGGATTTTCATGCATTAGTATTTGACAGATCACGTGGGATTTCAGACATGGTGTCAAAGAGAAAGATGCTCAGTATGCTTTGAAATTTCATCATGAATAGACTTACTAACGAGCAACGCTTGCAAATCATTGAATTTTATTACCAAAATCAGTGTTCGGTTCGAAATGTGTTTCGCGCTTTACGTCCGATTTATGGTCTACATAATCGACCATAAAAAAAAACAATTAATGCTATATGCAATATACAAAGGATTTATATGGATACTTCCACGTCAAAACGCATGCGGCTCTGCTCAAAAATGGTGGAGAGCCATCGTTGCTTTTAAGTACGGTGACCATCCGTCCTTTATTTTAAAGGACAGTCCTTTATTTTAACCCCCTGTCCTTTATAATTTTTGTCAAAATAAAGAACGCCATTTGACCTTTATTTCTTAAACTGTCCTTTAAATTAGCTTTGGATTTTAAAAGGTCAATTTTTAAACATAGAATATGAAAAAATAAAAATGTCCATAATGAAACAGAATGAAAACCTTCGTCAGTTTGTTTCGCACCCCACTTAAGGGTCACGAATCCTTGATAATAATGAAAAGGGGAAATTTATGTAATTGAAAAAAAAAAATTTAACAAATATTTAGACATTTTCCCAGAAAAATTAATATAATTTGAGTAAAATTCATTGTCGACAAAATTACAGGGAAAGTTGTGCCCAGGATCGTGTTGCACGCCAAGTTTTCAGATCCACTGAAAAATAACAATAAACCTCCGCTCAATTATAATAAAAGCATTGTGGCAGCAAAGGATGGCGAAGTCCTTTATAAGGATTTGGTTTAATTTTTCGGAATCGGTGAAAATCTGGTTACAGCGCCTTTCGAGAAGAGCAACTTGTACAATTTAATAATATAATTAACTGGCAAATATTTGATCTAAATTACCATCATACAAGTTGTATGTTCGTATTTTAAAATCATTGGGAAAAATGTCCTTTATTTTATGTTCGTTAATATGGTCACCGTACTTTTAAGATGTGAAAAGTTAGGTTTTTTTCTGTGACGGTAATCATTATGAGTAAAATAATTTTAAACAGCATTTAATCATTATGTTATGAGCAGGGAACGGATTTTTAGGACCTAAAAACCTATAAAAAAGGCAAAATAAAATAACGAAATAGGCTGGAAAAGGCAAAATAAAATAGCGAAAAAGGCAGGAAAAGGCACTAGGTATTGCAAAAAAGGCAAAAAAAGGCAAAACAAAATAGCGAAAAAGGCACTAGGTATCGCAAAAAAGCAAAATAAGGCAATAAAAAAAGACAGAAAATTCGAAGAACAATCAAAAAATACATTTATTTTAGAAATGTTTATATTACACGCAAAAATAGAAAAACTATGAACTAGTTTCATTATATGAAAAATTTGTACTTTGAATCTTTGACTATTTTATCCTTTCGAGTTTCTAACTCATAAAACTTTAATCTGTATAGTTGTAGTAACATTGAACCACAAGATGCATTTTGAAGTTCTCTGGCAGCATTTTCATTCGATTTTCGCGAAGAAAAGCCTTGAATGTACTAAATGTGCGCTCGACGTAAGTTGATACAAGTGGAGCCCAATTTAAATATGGAACGTTTGAAACGTTCATATTATCAGGAATAAGGGCGTTTTTGTCTCTAAGCCTACGTTAGCTGAGAAAACGGATTTAAATTTTTCCAACACCAATATGGCAAGAGGTCCCTGCGCTTCTATAAGCCGCATGGGCATGTGTATATTTTTTAATCTTAAAAAAAAAATTGTAAATGCTATAATCACTTTTTTAAAGTTAGAAAAGGCAAAAAAGGCAAAAAAAGGCAAATATCTTAAAAAAGGCAACATCAAATGTGTATATATGGAATCAGGGAAAGCTAAATCGTGGACATTCTCAATCGAATATACTTTATCTCTTTAGCAGAAAAAAAGGCAATTTCCATAAAATCCGTTCCCTGGTTATGAGTTTAATTTTTTTCACTCTAAAATAAGGATTATTAGTGATTTTTATTTTTGTGCTCAGTGGAAATAATTATTTGATTTTTATTTTTTCGATCACAAATAATGATTATTTTATTAATTTTATTTTTTCGCTCAGAGATAATAATTATTATTGAGTTTTATTTTTCCACTTGAAAATAATGATCAGTCATAAAATTGAAAAGGCTATACAGACGCAACTAACTGAAATTTTCACCTGAAAATTTTGATGCTTATTCCTTTTTTAGGGTGTTTAGGGTATAGCTTTTGATTTTTTTGAATGATGATTATTCTTAAATGAAAAAAAATAAAACTCAATAATAACTATTATTTTTGAGCGAATTAATAAAAATCAAAATGTAATCATTATGTTTGATCGAAAAAATAAAAATCAAGTAATAATAATTACTTTTGAGTGGAAAAATAAAACTCAAATATTATGCGACAGTCAAAATCGGGATGGGATGAAACCAACGGGAAATGTTATATCGGTCAAAAACAAGTTATACGTGGCCCGGCGTTTCGCTGGGTCACGTCTAGGAATCGAGATATATCGATTTGAAGTTAGTAACTATCATATAGGGGAAATTGTCACCTTTGGTGGTCTTTTTTTTGACATAACTCGAGAACCACTAGTCCGATTTTGCTCAAACAAATTTAAAAAAAATTAAAAATTAATTAGAAATTAATACGACTTGCCTTTTTTCCGTTTTGGATTTTTTATGAATTTAAAAAATAAAAAAATTTAATATTTTAGGCAAAAAATATTTTTTTTCTTCATACATTTATTTTTACCGGCAAAACTGTTGATTATATAGAAAAACGTTATATGAACAGATTAAAGGAATTGTAATTTTTAATTTTTTTAAATTTGTTTGAGCAAAATCGGACTAGTAGTTCTCGAGTTATGTCAAAAAAAGGCCACCAAAGGTGCAATTTCCCATATATGATAACTTCAAATCGATATATCTCGATTCCTAGACGTGACCCAGCGAAACGCCGGGACACGTATAACTTCTTTTTTACCGATATAACTTTCCCCGGTAGTTTGAACCCTTCCCGATCACTGACCCCTACCATTTGTCTCACAGTGTTATTAGTTTTAATCTTTATTGGTTGAACTCGAAAAATAAAAATCATTTTAAGTTACAGTGGGACGTAGGAAAACAAATACGTGGGTATAAATAAAATTGTTTTACGACGATTACAACTAGTTGATTTTTTTTGGGTAAAGTTTAAAAAATAATGATTACCCTGTCCCTGTTTTTTTGTAGAGTCGAAGGTTATGTGGCGTTTATAAAAAATAAAGATTCGGTACTCAGTCAGCGTTTTCCGACCAGTTTCCAGAAAATTTTCCTATGAATCGTTTATGAAAATCCAGATGAGGAACAAAAATCGTAACAAAAGGTCACTATACTATATGTTTTTGGGATCGCTGAACCGGAATCCGGGGTTAGTTTGGTCTCACGAGGTTAGTATCGCGGTCATTTAAAGGTCAACTAGATGAACTATTGAAACCTCAGAGTGAATCCAATTTGACTGATTCAAATTTTCTGTGAAATATTAGCGAAGTGATTTTGGAAAAATCAACTTCCGAAATTGTCTATTAATTTTTATAAATGGCACCTAGTTTTACTAAGAATAAAACAAAGTAGTGACTAAAAGAGAAAATTTGATTGTTTTAAAATTTTGCCAAAAAATGTTGTAGAAGTGGAAAAAATAATAAAAGTTGGTCTAAATTTTAGATTTATTCTAAAAATTTTCCACATATTTGCAATGCGCCAAAAAAATTTATTACTTATTTAAATAATACAAATATCCTTCTTCCCAAACTCTTATATAAATTTAAAATTGGCTAAATAATAACCGAGCTTAAATTTGTTTAGTACCGGAAGTCATGCGAAAATGGTTTTTAAGAATAAGTTGGGAATTTTAGATTGTTAGAAAAATTTTAAACGCAGTTTAGTGAATTACTCGATCAGCCCTACGACCTGAATGAGGTGGATTAAAAAGTTTATGATCAGTGTAACACTGCGTAATAGAATCACTCAAAATACTTTTCCACTCATCGTTTAAATCAAACTGATCAACAACTGTGTATACCGCTATGCTTTCTAAAGACTTGTACTTCTTTAATTATATTACATTCAATTAAAACAAGTTCAGAAGCCATCCAAATTTATTTCATGTGAATGAAGGTCCGCTCATAAGGTTCATATGAACGTCGTTAACTTACCACAGAGAATGGCAGTCTTTTCTTAATTATCAATTACTAAATTTTATTTCTCGGTATGCTATGCAAAAATTCCGTTTTTGGACAGGAAATCCCATTCGCCCTTTTTAGTTATAAAATCCGGAAAAAAGGGCGAAATCCCGCAAGCTTTAAATAAAAAAAAAATATATTAGTATACCACGTTTAAATAAATGGACTAAAAATTAGAAAACAATATATCTCACTCCCATAGAATTTGATTTGATAACTTTTGATTTTGAAATTTTAGCATTTAGATTGAAAACGAAAAACGTGGAGCGCCTGCAATACAAAGCATTAGATTTAATTGACAATAGTCAAACTACATAACATAAAAAAATATAATTTCTACAGTGGTCGTTATTCATATACCCACATACATACATATAATACTCTTCATATCAATTCAGGTCTATTACATGCGACCCACGATTTTCGTTTCAATCTCATAAATTGTTTATAATGACTTTTGCTAAAATTTCAAAATAAAAAGTTATCAAAACAATTTCTATGGGAATGAGATATATTATTTTCTAATTTTTAGTCCATTTATAAAAGCGTGGTCTACTAAAAGGTTTTTTTTTATTCAATATATTTTCTACTTTTTAGTCTTGTCTGTATAAAATTTTGCAATAGATATTAAAATAATTCAACTTGCAGTGAAAAGAGACTAGAAGACTATGCAAGGAAAATGTTGTTTGCTCACGTTTTGTATATACATACAAATGTACATTAGGGTGGTCCAAAAACTGTACAGTCGGAATTGTAATGCTCTCACCCCCTAGGATTGTTCTATATCGAAAAAAGTATACCCCTAATTTTTATTTAAAAAATTTTTAGAGGTCGCTCAAAGTTTTCCATGTATTTTTATGTGGGAAAAATAAGATTTTTCTTAGAAATAGTATAGAAATCTTGAAAATCAACACTTTTCGATCGGAAAATTCTGTTCCCCTTTAGGCGACTTTCAATAATAATACCCAATTCTTTATTTCACAATTTTTTAATACTAACGACTTTTTATTGGTCGCCCCATTGCATTTTTCGGGGTAGTTATGGGTTTTTGGCGGACCTATAAATTAAAGTTGCGATGAAAAAATGGCTAAATAAAAAATTGGGTGTTATTATTGGGAATCTGTTGGAGAAAAACAGAGTTTTCTTGTGGAAAAATATCATTTCTACGAAAAGTTGTTTATTCCCATATAAAATACATGGAGAACTTTGCGTGCTTTGAGCGACCTGTAAATATTTTTTAGTTTCAAAATAAAACAAGTAAGAAAGTCTAAGTTCGGGCGGAGCAGAACATTAAATACCCGGCGCAAGTATTAAATATATGTGGTTCACCTTTCCGAAAGCTACCGCTACATGGTAAGCTGGGGTGTATAAATTTTGAGTAAATTAGCGTCCTGAAATTTCGAAATATTGAAGTTTCAAGCATTTCTGAAATTTACCGTTATATGAAAAGCGGCCATAATTTTAGTCCGATTTCAATATTTTTCAACGTTTTGCTTTTATGTGGCAAGCACAATAACCATACCGAGTTTGGTACAAATTAATAGAACGGTTACCGAGATACATATATGTGATCATAAGAGGGTGGTGCCACGCCCATTTTCCAAAATTTTATCACAAACGATTTTCTTGGAAAAGAATTGTTGCAAGCATCAATTTTGAATAAATTAGCTTTAATATTTACTGATTTATAGAAGAATTCGTGTTTCGCTATTATACCGTTATATGGGATGTGGGTGTGGTTATTGTCCGATTTTAAAAATTTTCGGCCATTTGGAATGCTGTACCAAGGAAATTGGTGCAGCGGTTACCAAGATATACACATGTAATCATAAGTAGGCGTGGCTACGCCCATTTTCCAAAAATTTTTAATATTATTATTTTTCGTCTAAACATTATTGTAAATGTCAATTTTTTGTGATTAATCTTCAGTACTTCTGAAAATTACCGTTATATGGGAGGCAGGCGTGGTTATTGTCCGATTTTTCAATACCGTCCGTCCTACTCCCGAAAGAAGTGCACGTACCAAGTTTGGTTAAGATATCTCAATTTTTACTCGAGTTATCGTGTGCACAGACGGAGGGACAGACGGATGGACGGACGGACAGACAGTCACCGCTTAATCGATTTCTCTTTTCATTCTGATCGGTTAGTATACATTTGTCTATATCTATCTCGATTTCTCTTGCCTGTTACAAATAACCATTATGTGAGCAAAGTTATAATACCCTTGTGCACTAGTGCGCTCGGGTATAAATATAAGGGTATACCTTTTTTCGGTATAGAACAATCCTAGGGGGAGGGAGCATTAAAATTCCGACTTTACTTTTTCACATGCATTTTTGGACCACCCTAATGTGCATACATACATAAATTGATTTAAAGGAATGGCGTGTCGTCCATTTCCGCTGTAGCATATGTAGTGCATATTTTTAGGCGCAATGTTTTACTTCTTCTGGCGGGGCGATGTCTACCTCTAAGGTTTTTCTAATTGTACGTCTTTGATATGATACCTACGACGAGGTTGATATCTAGACTAGGTCTGCCATAAATACCTTTGACATATTTATAGTAAAATCGGTGGTCTGGATACACAACATTGCAAGCTGATAAAAGCGTTGTAAAATAAAGGTCNATTCGTGTTTCGCTATTATACCGTTATATGGGATGTGGGTGTGGTTATTGTCCGATTTTAAAAATTTTCGGCCATTTGGAATGCTGTACCAAGGAAATTGGTGCAGCGGTTACCAAGATATACACATGTAATCATAAGTAGGCGTGGCTACGCCCATTTTCCAAAAATTTTTAATATTATTATTTTTCGTCTAAACATTATTGTAAATGTCAATTTTTTGTGATTAATCTTCAGTACTTCTGAAAATTACCGTTATATGGGAGGCAGGCGTGGTTATTGTCCGATTTTTCAATACCGTCCGTCCTACTCCCGAAAGAAGTGCACGTACCAAGTTTGGTTAAGATATCTCAATTTTTACTCGAGTTATCGTGTGCACAGACGGAGGGACAGACGGATGGACGGACGGACAGACAGTCACCGCTTAATCGATTTCTCTTTTCATTCTGATCGGTTAGTATACATTTGTCTATATCTATCTCGATTTCTCTTGCCTGTTACAAATAACCATTATGTGAGCAAAGTTATAATACCCTTGTGCACTAGTGCGCTCGGGTATAAATATAAGGGTATACCTTTTTTCGGTATAGAACAATCCTAGGGGGAGGGAGCATTAAAATTCCGACTTTACTTTTTCACATGCATTTTTGGACCACCCTAATGTGCATACATACATAAATTGATTTAAAGGAATGGCGTGTCGTCCATTTCCGCTGTAGCATATGTAGTGCATATTTTTAGGCGCAATGTTTTACTTCTTCTGGCGGGGCGATGTCTACCTCTAAGGTTTTTCTAATTGTACGTCTTTGATATGATACCTACGACGAGGTTGATATCTAGACTAGGTCTGCCATAAATACCTTTGACATATTTATAGTAAAATCGGTGGTCTGGATACACAACATTGCAAGCTGATAAAAGCGTTGTAAAATAAAGGTCACTTGAGAAAACGGCCCCAAGTCTTTCATTTAATAGTCAAGCTACATAACATATACCTAACATCTCTCCAGAGCAAACACAAATTTGCGATCGATATCCATATACCCACATATGTCCATAAATTTTTTATAATGACTTTTAGTAAAATTTTGGAATCAAAATTTATCAAAATAAATTCTGTGAGACTGCGAAAAAATATTTCCTTCATAGAAACGTGGTATATTAAAAAAACTGTATTTTTTACTTACCACGTTCTTAGGGATTGCTAAAAGCTTACGCTTCTCCACAGAAATTTGAAGTAGTTCCGGAACATTACACCAGTAGTCATCCGGGACATTAGCCATAAAAATTTGATTAAATGCACAAAATCCACAAGGTATGCAGGCAGGTAGACATATTCCAAAAACCAATAATTTTTGATACTTTCCAAATTCTCCAATTATTGGTAATAAATCGTCAAAGTCGAGAGATTCCTATGATATAAGTAAAACATAAATATGTATCATATATAATTGAAAGAAAAATGTCAATACATCAGTTTTTTCAGTTTCATTCCTTGAAAAGGTATTTGTGCAAGTATCAGTAATTATTTCGTTAGAATTAGCCATTGCTAAGTTATTGAAAGAGGTGTAATTATAAACGCTTACTTAAGACTAAAACTGTTTGAAAGGAAGCCATAAAAGTTAAACTTTTAATGTGCATGATACATTTATTTATGCATGACAGTTTTTGTGATTTCATCAGTCCTAAAATTCAACTTTTGTTTGTAAAGTCGACGTTACATTATTTAGTCATAAACAGGCAACGGATTTTACGGAAATTGCCTTTTTTTCCGCTAAAGAGTTAGAGTATATTCTATTAAGAATGTCCATGATATAGCTTTCTCTGATTCCATATATACATTTGATGTTGCCTTTTCTACTTTTAATTTTAAAGGGCAAAGCAAAAGCTCTTATTCCAGATAATATGAAACCTTTTATACGTTCCATAATTAAATTGGGTGCCACTTTTATCCACACACGTCAAGCGCACGTTTAATATATGGGTAGGGCTTCGTCAAGTGGGCCCCGAATTTACCAAGATTAATATTTGTCAATGATATTCAGGCAGCGTCGAGTTTTGTTGTCAAAAAGTACACTGTGTAAATTTTGTTGCAAAATTCCAAATTGATTTTTTTAATCAACAATTTAAAATTTTTGTAGTGTTTTGGAAATTTTTGTTTTTCTTTGAAAGTATGTGTCTGATAAAAAAAATTTTTTGAGTCAACTTTTAGAAAACATTAAACTATACAATGAAATTATTTGCGTTTAAAATTTGTTTTCTGCTTTTCAATGATTTTTTTGTGAACAATTGAACATTTAAACAATTTCTGCGCCTCGTGGACGAAAATATTCACCAACCACGTATGTAATTACTCCTTAAATAACATTTTTCCTGATTTTTATTTTATTAGTCCAAAATAACTATTATTTTTGATTTTTGTCTAAAAAATCTGCAAATAACAGTTATTTATGATTTTTTAATTATATATCTTAGATAACAGTTACTGAAGAATTTTATTTATAAAAGTCATCAAAATAAATCAAAAAAAAAGTTTTGGTTTTCTGAAATTCCCATATTTTAACGGTTTTTAGGTTTTTTTTCTAAGGCCCGCCCAAGTAATGCATTTTTGCCTAAATATTTTTATTCTCACTAATATTGAAAATTAAGGTCAAAAATATCTCAACTTCAAGAGGCCATAGAAAGGAAATTCGAACTAACTTTGCAAAATCCGTTGGCTGTTTTGTTTATCCAGTGGTCTACTTTCATTCCGCGTTGGAATTATTGAGGCTGATTTTTCTTGCTGCACAGTGTAACAGTTATTTAAGACTTTTGTTTATAAAAGTCATCAATAAAAATCAATCACCGACTTCTATTTTTAAAATCATACTTATAAAAGTCATTTGTATAAGTCGCAGTAAATTCTGCTTCTCCAACACCTTCTTAACTGCCAAAAAATGGTAATGACTTTATAAGTATGATTTAAAAAATAAAAGTCGGTGATTGATTTTTATTGATGACTTTTATTAACAAAAGTCTTAAATAACTGTTACACTGTGCAGCAAGAAAAATCAGCCTCAATAATTCCAACGCGGAATGAAAGTAGACCACTGGATAAACAAAACAGCCAACGGATTTTGCAAAGTTAGTTCGAATTTCCTTTCTATGGCCTCTTGAAGTTGAGATATTTTTGACCTTAATTTTCAATATTAGTGAGAATAAAAATATTTAGGCAAAAATGCATTACTTGGGCGGGCCTTAGAAAAAAAACCTAAAAACCGTTAAAATATGGGAATTTCAGAAAACCAAAACTTTTTT